>NC_056735.1:680175716-680478216 GCF_019279795.1 Protopterus annectens
TACGCGCTCGAGAGACTTGAACCTCAGCACTGAAATAAATAGGACATGCTGGAGGGACAGATTCATAACCCAGAGGCTCCCTTCACTCTGGAATAAAATCCCAGTCCAGGTTAGGCAGAGTCCCTCATTGACTCTCTTCAAGAGGAATCTTGATGAGTGGATGGGGGATCGTAGGTTTACCCCGGGTATCACTTCTGTGTCACTGTTAGACAGAGGCACAGTATACTAACCTCGAAAAAGGGTATAGCAAAATTCATTTAAAATGGGTGGTGAAAGCCAAACATACTCTGGCTAGGCTTATAAATGCCCTAGGGCAGATAGCCTAGTATGAACCTATGAACCTACGAACCTATAGGTACATGAATATGGCTGAACTTGTGTGTGTGTGTGTGTGTGTGTGTGTGTGTGTGTGTGTGTGTGTGTGTGTGTGTGTGTGTGTGTGTGTGTGTGTGTGCATTTGGGGTGTGAATGAGTGATTCCATGGTTGTGATTCAGTGTGTGGAGCTTGTTTGTACATATTTAGAAGTGTTTGAGAAGTAGTGTGTGTATGTGTGTGCTGTATTAGTGTGTCTGCTACTTTGTATAAAAAAATAAGTAGTTGCTACACTTTGGCAATAATGAAAAACACTCCTTTAAGTGAATACATGAGTGGAAACATTTTTTTCTTTTAATTACAACATCTGAAAACTGCATTTAAGGCAAGTTTTCATATGTTCATAGAAAATTACTAGGCTAACAGTCCTAGAGCCCTTACAAGCCTAGTTATATTTATCCCAAGTTGTCCCAATTGTCGGTGGTTAGGTGAGTGAAGGCTTCCTCTGTCCAGGAACATCCATTGATCTAGGTTGTTTTTCAATGGGATCAGGGAGGGGCTTTTTTTCACATGAACTGGAAGCTTGTTCCAGAGAACTAGCAATCTCTGGGAGATGTATCTATTTATCCAGCATGACCTATTCATGTCAGAGGCTAGGTTAAGATCCTTGTTGCAAGTGACCCTCATGCAGTTTGATTGATGAATATGTAGCATTTCCATCAGGGCTGGGTCAGAGACTGCCCTGTAAGCTAGGCACAGGTCACCCCTTAACACCCTGTAGGAGACAGAATACAATGACAAGGCTTTCAGTCTTTCCTCATAAGACTTCTTTTGTGTACCCTGTAATTTCTTGGTGAGAAACCTCTGTGGTTTTTCCAAATGTTGCAGGTACTCCTTACTACTGTTGATACATGATGGTCAAAGTTTAGATAGCTATCAACCTGAGTACCCAGATCACGTACCACTGGGTCTACACTTAAGGGGATGCTGTCTATAATATAATTAGTAAGGATACCAGCATTCCCAAAGGGAGTAATAATGCATTTTTTCATTTCATTTTAGTCCATGGCTTTGTCACCAGTCATTTGTCTGTGTTAACCCTGCCTGCAGTATATTAACATTATTGCGGGACTCAATGATTACTCCCAATTTGCAATTGTAAGTGAATGTGGTCAGCCACAGGCTGTCAGAATTTGCCTGGACTTCTAAGAAATAAATTCTGAATAGTAAGGGGGCCCAGCACAGAGCCCTGTGGTACGCCACTGGTGACTGGTCTTTTGCTAGAGGTGAAGTCACCCACTTTGACAGTATGTGTCCTGTCAGTGAGTAAGTTGGCTTCCCATCTGTTAATGTAGGGGCTAATTTCCAAATGGAAGAGTTTCTCTATAATACCAGAGTGGGGGATTGTGTTAAATGCCTTGGCTAGGTCAAGATAGGTGGTATGCACTGTGTTCCCCTCTTCCAGGGCCTTGTTGACTTTCTAAAAGTAGTCAGCCATGTTTAACAGGCACGATCAACCTTAAAAGAATCTGAACTGAGTTAGGTCCAGAGTTTGAAGATGACCTATGCCCTTGTCACTCGTCTTCTTGTTTAGATACCCCAGTGGTGTGTTGGAATCTTGTCATAGTAGATCAGATGGATAATACTAAATCATTGACATTATAGTATCTAGAAAGGAATATAGTTTACAACTTAGTATCTTCAGAAATCCTTTGTTCTTCCATGGTGGTTTTATTTCTCTAGTTTCTGTGGGATCTTGTAAAGGCTATTGAAAGCAACTGCATGGTCTGTGCTTTGCATTTCTGCAGAAGACTGGCATGACAGCTCCCTGTTTGTAAAGACATAAATCAGAGTGACACAGTCATTGCACTCATCCTTGGCTCCATACAAATTAGAAAATTAAGCAACAGCAACCCTTAGCAGATATCAACATGAGCCAGAATATTCCCATGCATAAATAAGGTGATTGATAGGACTATGTAAAGTCTGATGAGATAACATTGTTTTAGTAATGGAACATCATTTCTGCTTTTTACTCCCAGTTACTAAAGAATACTTCAACATTTGCTAATATACACGTCTCAGAACTTGACTTGTGAAGCACAGAATGTCACCAACTTTCAATGAAAGAATTACCTACAACGAACATCATGAGAACCCTAAGTAAGAGCCTTATTCTAACAAAAATAAATACATAAATAAATAAATATAAATGAAATATAACCCCAATGCAGTTAATAAATAGCTTTTACTGGAAACGAGAAATATATGTATGTATGTATGTATGTATGTATGTATGTATGTATGTACTTATTTGCATTTGTTAACCAGGAATGTCTGTCTGTGATGACTGGCATACCACTTTTCAGCAGAGACCTAGGGAGAAAAGCTCTACATTTAGTTACAATTGTAGTATGCTTGTTGAAAATACATTATGGACAATGCCGTGGCACAGTACATGAATTAGTTGTCATATAATAGAAGCACATTACTGTGAGATTAAATAGTTTTTAGTTATAATATTATTAGAACATACAATAGGTGTATCTGCGGAATCGCTTTGGCCTGTGAGGGTAGTTAGAGATTAGAAAAGAAAGAAGATGAAATTACTAAAGGTTGTCACAGAATATTTTATAGTGGGAGGTTAGGTTTGAGGAAAAGATTGAGTAGCTATTATAGGAGAGGAATGTTATGGATGGATTGAGAAAAGCAGTGGGATGGGAATTTACAGCTAGTCTGGATTATGGCAGGGACATAACCAAATTTAATAAAGGTGTTCCTTAATGCTGTGTTAGAAATTAAGAAGAGAGGGGATGAGTCTACAGTGGAATGGAGGGGTTTTATATATTTTTGTAACATAAATAGAACCGACTGAATCTCAATCAGTGTATTTAGACTGAGTGATATTAAGTGGACCTAGATTACTAAATCTTAAGGGTCTCGATATGGACTAATACTGAAGTGTGTTTTTAAAGTCTGGACAGTTCTCAGGTTGATAGAGAAGAGTATGGGTTGTGATTAATTGTGAGTAAATGAGTTGGTCTTGAAGTTCAAGACATTTGATATTTTTAGGGCTTGACAATGATGGGAGTAAGAAGGAAGAATAGAAGTAGATGTTTCTGTTTTATTGAAGCGAGTGTTTAATTTAGTTTTTAAGTTAGTATTTAGGTTAGTTAATATGGGGGATGAGTACAGGCTGCAGTGGTACAGCGGTTAGCATTGTTGCTTTACAGCAAGAGGTTGTCCGGTTCGATTCTTGGCTGGAATGTCTTCTGTGTGGAGTCTGCATGCCCTGCCTGCGGTCGAGTGACATTTGAAGACATGCAGGTAGGTGTGTGACTGAATGGGTATGCCTTCTTTGAAGGTTGGGTGTTGGGCTGGCACTGTAAAAATCCATTGACAATTATTAGTGGTCCGGAGTTCCATTGTGACGACCCCTAACCGGGAAAAGCCGAAAGACATTACTAATATGGGGGATGAGTAAAGCAAGTAGGTAGATATTGTGTTTTGTCTTGTTTTATTATTAGGGTATCATTTGGATCTGTATAGACTTCCAAGTTTTTGATTTTTTTTTTACCCGTATGTGACATGATAGTTAAATTTCGGGTGATCATTTATAATGAATCCTAGAAGTTTGGATTGGTATACTTGTTCTAGTTGAGTGTTATTTTTGTTCCATTGTATTTTACTGCTTAAAAGTATAGCTTTAGTTTTGTTAAGGTTAAGGAGGAGTTTGAAATTAGATATCCGTAATTCAATATAAGGGACTGTATCTTGAGTGATTTTTTTGAAGATGAGGGATGAGTAAATGAGGGCAGACTCATGTACATAGGTTAATACTAGGCTATTAGTCTGCAGATTATTACAAGCCTAGCCAATAAGCAGAGGTGAGAATCAAACCTTGTACCTCGTATCTGTGAAGTAAATACCTCAATCATTATGCCAACCCACCATACAGCAATTATATGATAGAGGGATTTCCAGATGTAGTGTGAAGTGAGTTAGTGTATATGTTGAAGAGTAGCTGACAAAGGATGGACCCCTGTAGTACTCCAAAAGAGACAGGTAGAAAGGAGGACTAGGCTTTTTGCCACTTAACTGACTGGGGTCTACCAGAGAGGTAACTGTGGAGCCATGAGAGAGAGACCTTTAAGGAGGAAAGCACTGACAAAAGATTTTGATGTAGGACAGTGTTAAATGCTTTTGACAATTCAAGAAAGACAGAGGATACAAAGGTGCCTTTGTTCCTTTCTCTCTTGACTTGCTTTGTAAAGTTAAGCAGAGCAGCACTGGTACTATGCTTAAGTCTGAAACCATGTTGTGTCTTAATGGTTAGATTGTAACTAGTGAGATGATTCTTAACTTGTGAGTGAATACACTTCTGAACGATTTACCCAGAAGAGAGAATATGGCTATAGTCTGATAGTCAGAAAGCTGTAGGGATGCTCCTCCTTTGTGAAGGATTATGCAGCATTTGATAAGCAAGCTTATAGGATATGATATGAACTCTGCTGCTTGGCTAAGATATTCTGCAGGAAGTTTACTGGAACTGTGGCATAGGGTTTTGGTTTTAAGAGTACTTTTTATGGTGGAGATAGAAATGGTCTGAAAGGAGAACGTGTTTGTGTGATTTTCTGGAGGCATATGAATAATGAGTGTGAGAGTAGTGGGGTTGTTTTTCAGAATATTAAATATAGACTGGATGAAATGTAAGATAAATTGGTTCTCTGTAGACTCTGAGGGGATGGCTGTGTGTTGGGTAGTGGGGTGGTTGTCTGACCTGGTTTTAGTAAATTAGTTATAGATTTCCAAAATTTGAGTTAGTTTGGTGTCTTTTTTTGGGGGGGGGGGTGTGAGTGAAATAGTAGGTTAGCATATTATACTTTATTTTGAATTTAGTAATGTTTCTCAGTTGCATCTATTTGTCCCTAGCTGATTGTGTTTCATTTTGCCATGGTGACTTCTAGGACCTATTTCTTTGTAGCATAAAATGTTTTGTTTCTTTTTGAGTCATGGAGAGGATTACTTTTTATTCTGATGGGAGCTAGTCTATTAAGTACCAAGGTTTGGTAATGTTATGTAAAATTCTTTTAATCTCCTAGTCTCATTTTTGTCAGGACAGAGCCGTGTGGCACTTGTATTCCTAACCCCCTCTCTCCAAAAAACAAAGGGAATGTTTGCATGTTTGTTTTTATAAAAAATACTATACAACAGCACTTGTACAGAATTTTATAATTAGTATCGAAGCCCTATAATGGCAGGTTTCTTTTCATGTCGGCAATAGGGAATCTTTTTAAAATATTTATAAAAAAATGTTCATTTAAAAACTAAACTACAAATTCATTCAGTGTACTTAATAAACTAAGATCTACAGTTCATATGATAGCATAAAAAGAAGTGAATAAGAAACCTGCTAGAACTTTTTTCTGTAGCTACATTTCTTGGGATTAAGTCATAAAATAAATACACAGAGGAGTATCAAGTATTGGGTTCTAATCTAGTGTCATCACAAAATTAGGAAAAGAATGTGCCATGATAATGAGAGACAGTGTCAGCCCACTAAAATAGGGCATAGGTACTTACCATGTCACTGCCGTCCAGCATTGCACTGCACAGCAGGTCAAGGAAAGGGAATATAGGACAGCGCGTACCAACATTTTCATCCAAGGGTAGGATATGGGCTTCTGTTGGAGGACAAGAGGTTCCTCGCCTATGCTTTAAATTTATGCATAGAAATCCTGTCCCATCCTGGCAATTTATTTATGCTAATCATAAAGTGAGAATGTATGCACATATGGCCTCATCATATATATTACAAATGGAGGAAGCTGGGATTAAGGTGAAAAACAAATTGCCAGGCTACAAAATCATCTACCTCTTACTGTGGCAACCATTTCATTGCCAGTAGCATTAGGGATGAGAAATTGGGGCAGTGAAATAAGGTAGAGAAGAAGGGAAGGAATGTGCTACCCAGCTAGGGTAATGGGGCAAAAAAGAGCATTAATATATAAAAGGAAAATGATAGATAGGAAATGGGTGGAGCTCTATTTAAAAAAATAACTAAGAGGTACCCTGACACAGATGCTGTCACTTGCATTTCAGACATATTAGTGAATTATGGTTGCCCAAGAAGACAAAACTATAATCAGTAAAATGTTCTTAAACATTTCAGAACTTATAATATTAAAGCAAAACTATAAACTTTAAATAATAGTAATGTACATATTGCAGCACAAGAATAAAGATCATCAGTTTTGGACAAAACTAGTTATCAGTTCTTATCTCAAGCTGCATTTCCTACCTGTCTCTAGTCATTGGTATTTTATTTTATTTTGCTTTTGTTTACCAAGCTTACTGGACTTATTCAAAAAAACTTTCTCAGTGGAGGCCTGATGAAAAAAGTTCCAGCATATTAGAAACATACTTAAACAGATATTCAGTAATATATAGGAACAGACATTGAAAACTGTGTATTAACAATCATTTATTCATTTGCTAATTAGAGTACATTTATATGAAATAAAGGCAACTGTTACAGTATAAAAGATGTTTGTTTATTAGTAGATGTTAAACGCTTAGCATTTGAAGAGGTGTATTAGTCTGTTTGTCAAATGGATAATAGATCATGTGATTAGTACTTAGAAATACAAAAAAATAGAGGTGATGGAAAAAACTAGGTAGGGCTGGAAATATTAAAATTGTAGTAAAGAGATATAAAGCAGGTCCATATACATATATATATATATATATATATATATATATATATATATATATATGAGTCCCCTTCAGAATTTTGAATCTTAAAACTTCAAAACCCATATGATCGAAGACCATATGTTCGAAGTTTTAAAACTTCGAAATTCTGAACGGGGATCGGCATACAGCACGGACTGGGAGATTTTGCTTGTCCTCGCTGTAGTGTGATCTTGGAGTTGGTATATTTAAGTTGTGGGGGTGCAGGGGCTTGCCTCCCTGCTACACACAGATTATTTTTTCTTGTTTGTGTTTTGCAGGTCTACTGCACATTTTCGAACATTCAAATGTTCGATCATATGGTCTCGGCCATATGTAATTAGAACATTTGAACATTCGAGCATGTAAAGTAGACCTATATATATATATATATATATATATATATATATATATATATATATATATATATATATATATAGCTATCATAAGGTTATAGTAAAAGTACTGAGATGGGGAGAATTTTGTCACAAAACTATGCATATGGCTGGGAGATGAAAGTAGGCATTGGTGACTAGTTGTTGGCATATGATTCCAAATGAAGAGAAATGGTTTGATGATATGACAAGTTGAAGATAGTAGTATTTATCCACAGATTCATTGATTTGTTAAGTGAAATTTTAGTTGTGTTTTAAATGAGTTTGCATTCTGAATTAATTTTAGTGCTAGTGGGATGTGGTTCCATAGTTTAGCTACCTTATTTGAATATAGAGTCACCCAGAACATTAGATGAGTTGGTTACAGTCATTAGTAATTTTTCTTTAGAGCATAATATTCTACTGGAGGAGTCACATTTTATTAAGTTGTTAAGGGTTTGGCAATCTTCTGACTTACATTGAAGTATGCGTATTTTAGAAAGCACTAGGTGATGTGGTAGTTCTAACCAGTTTATTTCTCTGAGGTCTGAGCAGTGGTGTGTTCTCTTATACTTTACTGAAAATTTGGCCATTTATTATACCAATTCACAAGTTTGGATAGTTGTGAGACTTGAAGGGTAGTGAAGATTGATGCGGCAAAGAGGAGAGATGGCAGTAAGAGAGTAGAAGCTATACATTTTCTGGCTATGTCAGTAAGGTAGGTTTTTATTCTGTTTAAAGTACCTAGTTTTCAATTATTTTTTTTACCGTGTGAAACATTGTGCTCCAATTTCAACTGGTCCTCATGTAGCTATTTTGTGTGGTTTACTTTTTCTATCAAGTTTTTGTTGGCAGAGACAATAGTGAATAATGTTTTCTTAGAGATGTGTTTTGGGGTAAAGTGCAGTGGTTTGGTTTTCTTAGGGTTTAGTAATAGTTGTGAATTATTTAGCCATGTCTGAATCAATAAGAGGGACTGTTATGTACTGTCTAGGTATTCAGTGAGAGATTTGGCAGAGCAGATTAGGGTCAAGTCAGCAGTGTATTGAATGAACTAAGGTAGCATTTTTTGTAGCAGTGTAAAGGTAATTAATGCATATGTTGAAAAGTATGGGGTCTAGTAATGTGTCTAATGGGATATTAGTAGTTACAAGCAAGAAGGTGGAGAAATATTTTTTCCATATCACTGCTTGTCCTCTGTCTGAAAGGTAGCTACTGAGCCTTGGTAGTGAATAGTTGGTGAGCCATAAGGATGAGAGGTTATGTAAGAATTCTTGGTGGAAGACAGTATCTAAAACTTTTGATAATTCAAGGAAGATGGTGGAGACTAGGCTTTCAGAATTTCTACGGGCAAAACAGTAGCTGTGCTGTGATGAGAAAGGAAGCAATATTGGGCAGAGGACAGAAGCTGGTAGTTGCCAAGTTGTGTATGAATACATTTTTGACAGTGATAATAAAAATGCAATGGACCCATAGTTTGAAAGATCTGTACTGATTTCACCCTTGTGCAGTGGGATAATGAATGATTTTCCCATAGCAAGGAGTCTTTATTTTCAGATACGGATTAATTCATCAGAACTGAAACTGCTGCAATTTTAAGATATTCGCCAGGAAGATGGTCAGGGTCAGTTGATGTAAGCTTTAGTTTTTTGAGGTATTTGAGGTATTTTTGATGGCATCTGTGGGAACTCTGGGGACTGGCTGGAAGAAGGAACATTGAAGGAGGTTATTTGATTGAGTAGGGACATCAAGAGCTTGATTAGTCACCCATTTGGTTAATGCCTGTACAGTATGGATAAAGTGGATATTAAATTTGTTTTCTTTGGTATCATTTTGTTTCTGTGTGTGTTTAGTGTTGGCTGGGTAGTTTTTCCTGGTTTTAACAGCTTATTGATTAAGGCCTAGAGCAGTTTTGGATTATTAGTATGTATGTTTTGGCTGGTTGAATAATAGCTTTTCTTATCTTTATTGCTGCATAGTTATGTTAGATTTCTTAGTTGTCTATTTGCTAGTAAAGTAGAAGCTGTTTTGTTTTTTGTTCAGCCTTCCATGCTTTGTCCCTTTATCTAATGAGTTGTTTAGTTGGTAAGGATAGCCATTTGGCAGAGTTGGCTTTGACTCTTTTTAATCTGAGGGGAGCTAGTGCATTTAGAACACCTAGAAAGAGTTTATTGAACTCAGGGACAACATCATGTATGGGGAGAGACTTTAGTGGCTCCCAGTTAAGGAGATATAGTGTATTAATAAAGTGTCCTCATAAAAAGTAGTATGTTTTCTTACCAGGCTGTAATGATGTGTTTTGAAGCTGTTGCTTTGGTACCTTATGGTGTAGATTGATAAAGGATCATTTAGGCTATCTGACAAAGTTCAATGGGATGATATTTTATTTGGAGAGGATGTTAGGAGCTGGTAGAGGGTTGTTTGTCTGAGTTTGGCTTTGTTATATCAATTTGATTCATAGATTAATAATATTATTACTAAGCTAACAGCCAGGGGGGGGGGCTTTCTAAGCCTAGCCAAGTTTTCCTGAAAGAATAATGATGTCCTGTATCCAAATAGGACATTGAGAGCCAGTAATTTATAAGCTACCTCTGTCCATAAGGAACATGGGTGTCAGGCCTGGTGTAAATTTCCTTTTCCCCATCCACTGGTCTAGGTTGCGCTTAAAGTAGGTAGTAGACAAACTCAGCTTCACAAGGATGGGAAGCCTGTTCCATGGGAGGGGCAGTTTCTGGGACACACAACTGTTTCTCCAGTATGTTCTGTTTAAGTCACAGACAAAATTCAGGTCTCTAGACCTTGTATTTCTGGTACTCATTGACTTACGATTATGTAAGAGATTTATAAGTGTCCAGTTTGCAGATGCCCTGCAAGCCAGGCATACATCACCCCTCAACAACCTACAGGAGAGAGACTGAGTAAAGGGAAAGGGCTTTAAGGCACTCTGCATAAGGCAGGTGTGTTATGTCTGGTATTCATTTTGAAAGGAACTTCTGAGGTTGTTCTAGTTGCTGCATATGCCTGGTCAGGTACATACCAAAGGAAGCATTGTACTGTATGATTGGTCTGATAAATGCGGAGTACAGTGGAATAATGATCTCTTTAGATCTAGATGCCATGCCCTTACTTATAAGTTACACAGCATAAAAGGACTTCCTCACCACTGTGGTCACGAGGTGGTTGAAGGTTGGGCTACTGACTGTTTGTGTATCTAGATCCCTGACCACTGTGTCAACCCTTAGGGGTGTATTATCAACATGATAATTAGCAGGGATGGTTGACTTCCCAAAGGGTATAATTATGTATTTGTTAGCATTGAATTTAAGACCATGGCTTTGGCATGATTTGTTAGTCAGATATAGACCTGCTTGAAGAATGCTAGTGTCTGCATGGGAGTCAATGATAACCTCCAGTTGCAATCCTCTCCAGATTTAGTCTTGATGTGGTTATAAGTTGAGTGGGCTTGTACAGGTGCATATGATTGGCTGGATTGTCAGATTGTATGGTTTTCTAATCTATATTATCATCACCCAATATTCTGTGGGTTGGCGGGCATTAAGAATTCCCTGCAGGATGCACTGTTGGAGATGCTGGGTGGGCCAATTGGTGTGATGGGGGAGATAATTTTTCTGAGCTGTGATACAGAATTGGAATTGTCTAGACATGGTAAGGCCTTGCTCTGTCTAATTATGGTGGCTGCCAAAAAAGCAATTACTACAAAATGGAAATCAAAATCTAAACCAATTATATTTGAAGTAGTGAATATAGTAACAGAGATAAAACAACTGGAATTGAGATCTTTAGAAAAGGATAGGAGCAAACTACATAGGAAAAAATGGGAATTGTGGGAACAATGCATGTAGGGGAGGAATGAGGTTTAAAAGAAGGCGGGACTTAAATGAGCTATCTAATGTTTGAAAATGATTGGGTAGATTATAAGTGATGTATAATGTTTGCAAATGGGAGTGTGTCAGTATGGTTTGTGATGTAAAATGCTAGCAACTAGGATTTTTGGTATGGTTATTTTTCATTTATATAAATGTATGATTGCTTATGGCTTAAGTGATGGTTTAACAAAGATATTTCTTGTTTAAAAAAGGGGCAGGAACTGAATAAGTTATGTAATGTTGCCCTGCAGTTTTTTACAGCAGCAGAGAGACAAAAGAGACTTTGGAGTGATTAAGTATCATTTACTGATTTTCTTGCTGCCTTTAGCTAATTCCACCTAAAATGCTGATTTGCAAGAGTTTATGTGATTTAAAAAGCTTGTTTCAGCTACATATTGTACTTATTTTACTGCCTGCACTTTAACAAAGTCGTTTTTGTGTTTAAATTACCTGTTTAACTGTTGTAGGCTACACACTCAAGTGTGATAGCCATTTCTGTGCATTTAAAGTGTTTTTTTGATTGTATCTGCTTTATTTTCTGAAAAAAAAAAATACTTGTTTGCCCGCCTTTCTGAGCTAGTATAGTCCAGTTTTCAGGTTAGTGCTGAATTCAGGGCTGTGTTACAAGTTTCTGTGTTTGCCCATACCTTACTTGGATAGAAGGAAGTTTTTCTGTTCACTCTGATAGAGGGAGATTTGAGCAGCCTATCTGTCCCTGGAGGAGTGGTTTCAGCCCAGAAATTAGTAGTTTATTGACCATTTTGGCTAATTTCTATCTCTTTCATGTCCCTGCTATAAAACCCGCATTTGCAAGGTTTTTCTGCTAGTATACAGCTCAACAAGCTCCTGCCTGGTGCCCTGAAGAGTTCTACAGCAGCAGAGAGACAAAAGAGAGACTTTTGAGTGATTAAGTATCATTTTTCTGCATTTTCTTGCTGCCTTTAGCTATTTCCACCTAAAACGCTGATTGTCTAGAGTTTCTGTGATTTAAAAAGCTTGTTTCAGCTACATATTGTACTTATTTTACTGCCTGCACTTTAATAAAGTATTTTTTTGTGTTTAAATTACCTGTTTAACTCTTGTAGGCTGCACACTCAAGTGTGATAGCCATTTCTATGCATTTAAAGTATTTTTTGATTATATCTGCTTTATTTTCTGAACAAAACAAAAAAAAATACTTGTTTTCCCACCTTTCTAAGCTCTTATAGTCCAGTTTTCAGGTTAGTGCTGAATTCAGGGCTGTGTTACAAGTTTCTGTGTTTGCCCATACCTTACTTAGATAGAAGGACGTTTCTCTGTTCACTGTGAGAGAGGGAGCTTTGAGCAGTCTATCTGTCCCTGGAGGAGTGGTTTCAGCCCAGAAATTAGTAGTTTATTGGCCATTTTGGGCTAATTGCTATCTCTTTCATTTCCCTGCTATAAAACCCGCATTTGCAAGGTTGTTGTGCTAGTATACAGCTCAGCAAGCTCCTGCCTGGTGCCCTGCAGAGTTCTACAGCAGCAGAGAGACAAAAGAGAGACTTTTGAGTGATTAAGTATAATTTTTCTGCATTTTCTTGCTGCCTTCAGCTATTTCTGCCTAAAACGCTGATTGTCTAGAGTTTCTGTGATTTAAAAAGCTTGTTTCAGCTACATATTGTACTTATTTTACTGCCTGTACTTTAACAAAGTTGTTTTTGTGTTTAATTACCTGTTTAACTGTTGTAGGCTATACACTCAAGTCTGACAGCCATTTCTGTGCATTTAAAATGTTTTTTTATTATATCTGCTTTATTTTCTGAAAAAAAAAAAAAAAAATATACTTGTTTTCCCACCTTTCTAAGCTCTTATAGTCCAGTTTTCAGGTTATTGCTGAATTCAGGGCTGTGTTACAAGTTTCTGTGTTTGCCCATACCTTACTTGGATAGAAGGAAGTTTCTCTGTTCACAGTGAGAGAGGGAGCTTTGAGCAGCCTATCTGTCCCTGGAAGAGTGGTTTCAGCTCAGAAATTAGTAGTTTATTGGCCATTTCAGGCTAATTTCTATCTATTTCATTTCCCTGCAGTAAAACCTGCATTTGGGCGGTTTTGCACCAGGCAGTGCCAGTTGGCTAAGGTATAACTATTCCCGGCTCCACAAAGTCTACTCTTCAATTTTTCCCTTGGAACTAGACAAACTTTCAACTTAAGCACTCAAACCATTCACTTCTCATCCTGGCACTTGCTCGAAACTCATAGCAAGCACTAATAAACCTTAGCACTAGACCCCTCTATACTGTAGAGAAGGACAAGGCTCTCTATTCGAACCTACCAGCCAATCAGTAAAACAGTTCACTGTACCTATCCAGGCATGTTCAAATGGCAGTTTCAGGTGTACTCTCTGGTCCAACTGGTGAATCTGGGCATTTTGAGGCAATGTTACAATTGCCTCATGTACACAGACAACCCTCTCCTCCTTCCAGCAAACACTAATACATGCGAGAGATACAATTATATAGCCAAACTCGAGGCTAATCTCTCTCAACCCAAGACTGGACCAGGCAGTCAAGAGGAGAAGGGAATTACTTGCATCACACCACCAGTCTCACATAGACCTATGAAACCAGCACCAGCAAAAAACACACATAAATACACAAAAACATACTCGGAGGCTCTAAATAAAAATCTGCAAAAGCAACAGAGACCTCCAAAGCAGACATCCAAGCAACCTCCACCCCCCAACACAAACCATGAAACACATACTTCAAGAAACCAGTGTGCCACACAATCACAGCCCTTAAGGCAAAATAACATACCCAACACACTAGTAATAGCTGACTATATAGTCAGGCACACTGACGTCCCACTCACTAGGCTGAACAAGGAGAAGATTACTGTTAGCTGCCTGTTGGGTGCCAGGATCCGCCACATAACACAAGCACTCAGGTCACTCCAGAACAAGTACAAATATGACTCTGTCATTGTCCATGTTGGTGTGAACGACCTGAGCCGTACCTCCCTGGACTACATGAAAAGAGACATGGAGAAGCTCTCTGATCACGTAGCCCAGGCCGGTATGACCCTGACCCTGAGTAGCATCCTGCCCTCACCAAGAATTATACCACAGTATAGAGAAAACATTATCAATTTCAACAATTGGCTAAGCTTCTGGTGTCATTCAAAGCAGATCCAGTGTCTGTCAGCCTGGGATGACATGCTCGACAAGTTACGCTGCTTCGGTAGAGAAGGCTTGTACCTGTCACCCTTAGGCTTTTGCATACTGGCCGAGGCTCTTGCCACCCTCATAGTGCCTTTTTTAGGCAAGGCTCAAAAGACAAACCCACCACTGTAAATAGCACAAGTAACAAAAAACTGAGAGTAATGCTACTCAATGCCAGAAGCCTAAACCTCAAAATGCATACACTCGAGGCACTTCTCATTATGGAGAAAATTGATATATGTACAGTAACAGAAACCTGGTTTAAGGCTGCAGAGAGCACTCCAGCACTACCAGGCTACAACTTATACCATACATTTTGGCCACAAAACCCGGACCGAAATACAAAAGGCGGGAGAGTATCTATATTCATCAAGGATACCCACACCTCCAGGATAGTTGTATAGCATGATGCTTCAGAGATCATCCACATGCAACTAACAACAGGCAAAACTGCTATTCAAATTATAGCTTGCTACAGATCACCCACCATATCCCAGGACCCCCAGTCCGCATTCCTGGAAACACTGGGAAACATAAAGGTCCTACCAAACACCCTGTTAATGGGTGATTTCAATTACCCAAACATTAACTGGGAGAACTACTCAAGTACAAACTCCCTTGTCCAACATTTCCTAGAATTTCCTTAATGAAAAATGCTGTAAGGTACCAATGAAGGCTGTCCTCCTTGTTAAATGTACACAGATCCAAACACGCCTTGGTGATAATCCAAAATGCGATAGCCAGGTTGCATCCTAGAATTTATAAACTCAAGTGCCCTGGATCAACTGGTCAACACCCCCGCCATAGGTGACAACATATTGGACTTGGTCATCACCAACATGGGCGACAGGTGTTCCAACCGGAGGTCAACCCTTCGCTGGTTAGATCTGACCATAAACTAATCACTCTGGATATCCACATTCCACCACCACCCCTGGTCAAAGAAACCACCATGAAAAACTTTTCAAAAGCAAACTTCATGTTACTTAAGATCGAGTTTCAAATCCCCCAAGCTAAAGGATAACGCTGTCCAAGCTGCAAAATCCTTTACTAATGCGCACTACGGGCACCTACAAGAATGCATAGATCACGCTATCCCAAACAAAACCAAGACTAACTCCTCCAAGTAAAGGAAACCAGTCTGGTGGACCCCTGCCATAAACAAGCTATAGAATAGAAGGAGGAAACTAGTACATAAAAGAGTAAAATCCCAAGAAGGGAAGACATCCCTGATCAGTATCCGCAAGAAACTACATTCCCTCATAAAATCATCCAAGGCTAGCTTCGAAAGAAAAATTGCCATGGACTCCAAAGATAACCACAAGACATTCTTTAGCTATGTCAAGAATCTAAGTGGCAATTCTCAGATCTGCTCAGAGTTAGTGCAGAATGGCACAAAGTACACTGAACTGACCAATATAGCCAACATCCTGGCCGACAGGTTCAGTGCAAACTTCACCCCATCTCACCCCCAAAAGGGCCCATAGCTATACCAGAAGAATGTAGCGCCCCTGAAATCACAGGCACTCAGGTTAAAACAGCCCTCTCCAAAGCCAAAAACACAGCATCAATGGGACCGGATGGTGTCCCAGGCTGCGTCCTACACAAGCTCAAAGATGAATTAACCCCTCACCTAAACACACTGTTTAAACTCAGCCTCTCCACAGGCTACGTGCCCACAGAGTGGCGCACAACAATGGTTATTCCACTCCACAAAGGTGGAGCCACAACAGACCCCTGGAACTATCACCCTATAAGCCTGACTAGCTTGGTCTGCAAAGTTATGGTGTGCATCATTATGGATCTCATTAAAAGAGACATTGGAAACCTCCAAACACTGGACCCTACCCAGTTCAGCTTTGTTAAGGGCAGATCATGCCTCCTAAACCTGGTGGACTTCTTTGAGATAGTTACCAAGGCTATAGATGAGGGAAAGGTGGTCCACACAGCCTACCTAGACCTCGCAAAGGCCTTCAACACCATTCCCCACTCAGGTATTATAGACAAACGCACCAGCCTGAACATAAACCCCTACGTCATGAGATGGGTTGCCAACTGGCTCACAAACAGAACCCACATGGTAAAAGTTGCGGGAGCCAGGTCTGTCTCTAAACCAGTTACAAGTGGCGTTCCTCGGGGCTCAGTCCTAGGACCCATCCTGTTCGGCATATACTTCTCAGAGGTACAGGCAAGCACAGGAGGACTATGGCTGACCAAGTTTGCAGACGACTGCAAACTAGGGGCTATAATTGACTCTCTGGCTATCACAGACATCCTCCAAAAGGGTCTCACTGAGACAGATACCTGGTGTCAAAACCATGGCCTCACGCTAAATGCCAAAAAGTGCATAGTCATCCCCTTTGGAAAAAACAAAGTACCCACAAACTACCATATAGGTGGTAGCCTCCTAAATACGGAAGACGTAATAAGGGATCTGGGGATCCAAGTAGATAGTAACCTCTCCTTTGATAATCACATTGGCAAAGTGGTTGGAAAATCCTTCTATGTGGCCCACCTAATCACAAAAGGATTTGCATCCAGATCGAAACAGGTCATTGGGCCCCTCTACGCATCACTCATCAGACCCATCATAGAGTACAATGCCCCATTTGGGGTGTACCTTACAAGACACATGCAACAACTGGAAAGACCACAGAAGTACCTCACCAAGAGGATCACTGGCCTCAAGCAGATGCCCTACGCAGCTCGACTGAAGAAACTCCAGCTGTACTCTGTTGCATACCGCCTACTCAGAGGTGATCTCTGCCTGACATACAAGGCCATATCCAACCCAGAATTGATGGATATGGTCAACCTAAAGAAAACCACATCACCTTGAACCACACGCTCCAGGGATCTAAACCTCACCACAACAATAAATAGGACGTGCTGGAGGGATAGATTCCTGTCCCAGAGACTTCCCATGCTCTGGAACAAGATTCCAATCTACATTAGGCAGAGCACCTCACTAACCCCCTTCAAGAGAAACCTTGATGAGTGGATGGGAAACAAAAAGTTTACCCCAGGGATCACTTCAATGGCTCTGCTGGACAGAGGCACACGGAACTAATCTAAGGAGGTGGTGAAAGCCAACACATTCCGGCTAGGCTTATAAATGCCTTCGGGCATATAGCCTAGTACCTACCTATGAACCTATGAACCTATATGTGATGTATAGTGTTTGTTAATGTTAATTTGCTAATACAGTTTGATTACTTTTGTATAAATGCTAATTTGCCTATGTCACAAGTGATAATTCAATAAAGGTGTTTAAAAAAATCATACAATATTATGGTTTCATGAGGGATTTTTGAGGAGGCCCTTTGGAATATGTTATCCAGTGTTTTAGCTTTCTTACCTGGGGGTATGTATAAATCCATGACTGAGATTTTGAGAGTGTTTAGTTTTAGCATAGTTAGTAGAATTTCTGAGTTGGAGAAAGTAGTCAGGATGTGGGGAAAAGGAAGATATGTTTTTGCAGAAAATAACATCAATGCCAGCTTTTTGTTAGCTGTGTCTGATCTGCTAGTGTTATAATTAGCCCATGTGTTCCCCTTCACCAGGGTGAGTGCATCATCATGGAACTCATTAACAAAGACATTGGGAACCTCCAAACACTTGACCCGACCCAGCTCAGCTTTGTTTAGGGCAGATCATGCCTACTAAACCTCGTTGACTGCTTTGAGACAGTCACCAAGGCCATAGATGAGGGAAAGTTGTTCACACAGCCTACCTTGACCTCGCCAAGGCTTTTGACACCATTCCCCACTCGGGTATTACAGAAAAACTCACCAGCCTGAACATAAACCCCTACGTCACGAGATGGGTTGCCAACTGGCTTACAGACAGAACTCAGACGTTAAGAATAGCGGGCTCCAGGTCCGACTCTAAACCAGTCACAAGTGGTGTCCCACAAGGCTTGGTCCTGGGACCCCTACTGTTTGGCATATACTTCGCAGAGGTACAGCTAAACACAGGAGGACTATGGCTGGCCAAGTTCGCTGATGACTGCAAACTGGGAGCCATAACTGACTCTCTGGCTCACACAGACATCCTCCAAAAGGGCCTTACTGAGACAGACACCTGGTGTCAAAGTCATGACCTCAAGCTAAATGCCAAAAAAATGCATAGTCATCCCATTTGGAAAAAACAAAACACCCATGAATTACCACATAGGTGGCAGCCCCCTTATTACAGAAGAGGTAATAAGAGATCTGGTGACCCAGGTAGATAGCAATCTCTCCTTTGACAATCATATTGCCAAAGTAGTTAGGAAATCCTTCTATGAGGCCCATCTAATTATTAAAGGATTCGCATCTAGAAATAAAGAGGTTATAGTACCCCTCTACTCGTCACTCGTTAGACCCATCATAGAGTACAATGCCCTATTTGGGATGTACCTCACAAGACACTTCCAACAGCTGGAAAGACCACAAAAGTACCTCACCAAGGGGATTACTGGTCTTAAACATATGTCCTATGCAGCCTGACTGAAAAAACTCCAGCTGTACTCAGTGGCATATCGCTTACTCAGAGGTGATCTCTGCCTGACTTACAAAGCCATGTCCAACTCAGAATTGATGGACATGCTCCACCTAAAGAAATCCAAGTCACTGCGAGCCACGTGCTCTAGTGAGCTAAACCTCACCACAACAATAAATAGAACATGCTGGAGGGATAGATTCCTGTCACAGAGACTCCCCATGCTTTGGAACAAAATTCCAAATTACATCAGGCAGAGCCCCTCACTAATACTCTTCAAGAGAAACCTTGATGAGTGGATGGGTAACAGAAAATACACCCCTGGGATCACTTCATTGGCTCTGCTTGACAGAGGATCAGTTAATTAATCAATGGGGCGGCAAAAGCCGACACACTCTGGCTAGGCTTATAAATGCCCTCGGGCAGATAACCTAGTACCTACCTACGAACCTATGATTCAAGTACAAATAGTGTTTAGTCTCACAGAAGGTTTCCCAGTGAAAGTGGGTATGTATCAGGGTTCAATTCTGAGTCCACTACTGTTCATACTGGTGATGGACTACATTAACAAACAGGTAGGAGGGGATAGATCAACAAAGTTGCTGTATGCATATGATATGGCATTACAGGCAAACTGTTAACAAGAATTTCAGAAACTGATAGTGAATAGAATGTAAAACTGAAGGCACATATAATAAAACTGAGTAGAAATAAGACAGTTGGAATGGCAGCAAATAGGGGAAATCAGAAGAAGCTGAAAATTGAGATAAAAGGGAAACTAGTGGGACGGGTTAACTGCTTCAAGTGTCTGGGAGGGATGTTTGAGGAGAAGAAAAGTCTGAAGGAAGAGATCAGAGCTAGAATCCGAGGGGCTGTAGCCAAGTGGCACAATGTCAGGTGTAGTTATGACAGAAGAATGCTAATGAAGCTGAAAAGCAAGTTTTACAAAACAGTGGTGTGACCAGTTCTACTGTGTGGTACAGAAACCTGGGCATTACAGGCAAAGCAGCCGAGGAAGCTAGAGATGATGAAGATGAAGTGTCTAAAATGAGTGCTAAGTTGCACACTGTGGGACAAACATTAGAACAGAAGCCAAAGTCAAAGAGAACAGATTAGAGTGGTTTGGCACATGTGCAGAAAAGCAGAAGACAATATGGATGGTGATGAAAAATTTGGAGAAACAGGAAGAAGGCAAGAGGAACAAGGGTGTCCAGCAAAGAAGTGGATGGATTGTTTGAGAGAACATCTATGATAGTCAGGCATGACTGTTGAAGAAGGTAGGAGAGTGGCATCAAATCAAGAGAGATGGTGACAGTTGGCATAACAGTCCAACCCCATGCAGAAAATGGGAAAAAGGGGGTTGATGATGAAGATGATGATAATGATTACCAAAGAAGCCAGGTGGGTGGAAGAGTAAAGGGACATGGCCCAGCATTTGCACTGAAGCACTTTGTAGTTTGTCCTAGACCTTGCCAGATTCTGCCTGCAAAACCATGTAAGAGTTAAGTATTCACCCGTTAAAGAAGTCAGTCCCTGCAGTAATAAACTATTCAGGTTACAAATAAAGCTCTAGCTTGTTTCTGATAAAGTGCTTATTCAGCATGGATGAAAGCACTGAACATCTTTTTATTAAATCTGTGACAATTATTCCCTTGCATTTTTTTCTGTTTGTTGATTTAGTCCTCTAACATTTTGTATGGGTGATCTAGCTGTGAGCACATAAGGAGGAATGATTTATCTGGTGGAGAGGAGTAAACTGGGGAAACCACTTCTCATGCTTTGAAGGAAGGAGGACTGATGGCTGACACCATTCCTTGTAGTGATGAAGGATGATGAGCGCTGTCACCCCATAGCATGTGACACATGTGTCACCCCCCCCCCACTCTGTAAGAAAAATGTATTTGGGAAATGTCATGGCATAAAGTAAATAATCTTGAAAAAATACTGATGCCTGTCTGAATGATGGCTTCCTTTGGTTGACCCTCACCCTGGTGAAGGGGAACAAATGGGTTAATTATGAATCCAATTATGACTGAAAGACAGTGGGTGCAAATAATGTAGAGAAAAATGTACAATGTATCACATAAAAATAGACATTTAATGAGTATACACCATACAGTTGCAACCAGCTTTTCAAGAAAAACATATACATATGGAAGGTTGCAGACCTAGTCATGAGACATCTAGTTTGTGGCATGTAATGCATGCATGGCTGCATTGGTAGCACACTTTTGTCCTTCACATACTTAACCCCATCTGCAGACTAATCACATAGCTGGAATCTTGTGAAAAGAGTTAAAGCTTGTGACGATATTTTTGCTTTGTTATGCATGGATTTACCCAAAGCAGCTGTCTGAATCCCTCTTTTAGGCAGTCCTATATCTTTATGAAATGCAGAAAAGACAAGACTCAAGAGCTATCCAAACGTAAAGTAGGTAGTTTAACCAATGAATCACCAAGTGAATGCTGTTCTACATTACAGTAATGAGTTCTGTTCATCTGAATAATGTGCTCATTTATTGGTGCTCCATGCTTTGCCTCCTAATCTATTTCCCCTGGCAACAACAGCAGCCTCTGGGTCCACTGTTTTCCACTACTAATCCATTGCAAAGGAAATTAATGAATTGTTGAAATATGTGGAAAATGCAGTCTCCACTACCAAAGATAATGGCAGTACATTTAATTTATCAAAAAAAGTACAATGACTGCTTTACAGTTTACCTTTTCCTCTTCTAGTTACCCAAGAGTAGGATCTGTCAAATCAGGTGGATGCATTTATCCTCTACAGGGAAAAGTGAAATATTGGGTTGGAAGTGACCCAGAACTTTATAAATTCTTTGTTCCAATTCTTTGAAGGTAGCCATGCTAGATGGCAAAATTAATTCTTTTCAGTGGTCTTATGTGAAATAAAAAAGTCAACCAGAGTGTCACCCACAGTTCAACATTTCAACATCTATGGTAACCTTAAGTTGTGGTACAACAGCTTCTATTCCTGCTTAATGCAGAATGCAAACGAAATGCTGATGTGAGATCAGGGGTACAACAACAGTACATTGGCTGACAACTGTTTAAAGAGAGGCATGTAAAGCACAGCTGTGCAAAATACAAGTGTTTGAAAAACAACACTATACTGTACTACTGAAATCATCTTTCTCCTAAGAAGCAGCATTCTTGGAGTTGATTATTTTAAGTACTGGAAGACAAAATTCCCTGTATATGTAGTGCTGCAGGCTTTACATCTTCATACCTCAATACTTATCTGCATGTTACTTTGCACTTTTTGATTTACAAAACAGCATTTGCACTGAAGCACTTTGTAGTTTGTCCTAGACCTTGCCAGATTCTGCCTGCAAAACCATGTAAGAGTTAAGTATTCACCCGTTAAAGAAGTCAGTCCCTGCAGTAATAAACTATTCAGGTTACAAATAAAGCTAAAGGTGGCAGCATTTTCAAATGCAATGCAGTGGAACGTGTTTTAATTACTAAACCTGGGCATGAATATAACACGTTTCTATTAAATACAAAAGTAATGCAGAAGGATTTTAAAAAGAAAAATATAAAAGATGACATGGCAAGGCATTTAAAGTGTATGTAAGAATTGCTGAACTAAATTAATCAAGTGAGGTGTAACCATTATAACTGCATATTCCTATTCAGTTAATGTTGCAACTGAAGTGTAAAACATGTCCTTATCCAGTTAACGTAGTAAAAGCACAACTCTAAAAATATTAATGCTATATCTGATAGTACAGATTATCTTTCCAGATTAAGATGAAAGGCCAGTTTTTCTTAAAGATGAAAAAGATAATTCATATGATTGTCTCACTTTATTTTCCATTGAACAATGGCAAATATTTTTTCTTCTTAACAGTAGACAGCCTAATAAAATAGTTAAGAAAAGTTTGAATTAAATTGCTTAACAGTCTTCTTTTGTAATACAGCATTTTATTCTGAATAATTATTCCTTAACATGTAGAAAAAAAGCAGTTTCATCAAACATAAATGTATTACACTTTATTTCTTATATTCATAACTAAAGGTCTACCTGACAGTTAAACCTTTGCTAATGTTATGAGTCATAAGCAAAGTGTTCATGTCTGTAAGATAATACTCCCATGTGTTCATCTTTATTTGATTTTTCAGTTCAATGTCCAACAGATACATATTTACTACCAAGCTCTTGAAAAATCATATGCAGGATTTTCAAGGACAGATGCTACATGCCCCTGGCATCCTCTATATATGGTGTACTATGCCTGCAGCATTTCTCTGGTTGGCAGCAGAATGTGGGATCATGTGTGTTGCTTGTCATTTTTAGACCAGCTTTTGCTATTCTTTATGGGGCAAGTTAAAAAGCTAACTTTGCAAAACCTGCATTATCTAACTAGCATCCCCATTGCTTAAGCATTATTTAAAATTCAGGTAATAATCAAGATATAGGGAACAGATGGGGTGCATATTATTGAGGACTTAGCAGAGTATAAGTATTTTCTGATTTAGGATCCCAGCCTAAGTAAACATTGAAAATATTCTTATTTTCAGATAATTATACTGCATGCCATCAGTATCTAAATGCTAAAAATATGGCAATCCAAATCCCAAATATTAAGATGTTCAATATAATGAATGTTTGTTGCACTCCTACTAGACCTGCACACGAAATGTTATTTTCTGATTTATATGACACCTGTTTGAAGGTTAAATGAACTTTATATCCTTTAGGGCTCATTTCAAAGCTCACTTGTATAGTGTATAAAATGTAACGAGAAAAATCATGAAAAAATTAAATATTGTAATGTATTAAGTTCATTTTTTGTACATGTCTCTAGTAAAGACATACAGGAGACCTGAATGGATGTATCTTGACTATAAACTAACATGGCAGAGGTCTACCTGAAGATGGAAGTTATGTGGCATAGAGTATACCATAACCTATGGGTATCTTAAAAAGTATGATACTAATTCCATATAGATATCTGATCATATCTATGTCTCCCTCTCTCTATATATATATATATGGGATCCATACAGATCCCCGAATGCACTTTCCACCGAAGCAGAAATCACTGAGCATACTTAACCGAAAGTGCTGTTCACAGAAACAGTGCTTTTGGATAAGTAGGCTCGTTGTGCCGGTCAACTACGGTGCAGATAAGGGAAAATTCCATTTTCCCCACTGTAGTGCGACCTCAGAGTGAGAATATTAAAGTAGGGGGGTGTGGGGTGCAGGGGGGGTTTAATGTTGCTTTTTTTTTTTAAACATACTTTACCGTAAGTGCTTTTTCGGTGAAAGTGCTTTCGGTAAAGTATGTTCAGTGATAATGGATTCGGACTTTTGATCTTTCGATCAAAAGTCCTAGATCCATATATATATATATATATATATATATATAAATATATAAATATATATATATATATATATATATATATATTTTTTTTTTTTAAAGAATTAATTTACAATATTTTGTATCAATTATTACCTATACAATATATATATATATATATATATATATATATATATATATATATATATATATATAGTTTTAGTTATATAGATAGATATAGATATATAGATATAGATACATTGTACATCTCAAAAATCAGCATGATAATAATGAATAACAATAACTGTATTAATCTTAATAGCTGTATTAATCAGGATTTAAAGCCATGCCATCTTCTTGGAATCTTAACAATTCTTCCATGTTCTAGTGTCTCTTCTGGTAGATGCCGTAATATGTAGTGAAATCGCTTTGGCAGGTAATTCAGTTACACTTTGAGGTATGTCCTGATGAATGCAGTCTGGACAAATTTCTCCTTCACAATAGATGTTATCACATCTGGTAACAACAGCTACTATATGACATTGTTATGAAGTGAAGCCATCTCTTGCTTTCAATAAGTTGTGGTTGCAGCTATTTCAACTTCAATGGCGTCTTGTTTCTCTGAATGCTTTCCTTTTGCATTTCCCATTCTTGCTATTTTTTTCTAAAATTCTTGCCAAGCCACATATTTTCACTGAGACTATTGTCATTGTGCAATAGCCTGTGGTGACTTCATCCATCCCTGACTCTGATATTGCAGGAGCTCTACCACAAGGTTCAACATTTTCACCGAGAATATTGTCACTGTGCAATGTAGGCAAGTTTACTTTGAAGAGCCCTTCTGTGTATTAACTGTAACTAGTCAAAGTCATGCCTGACCTGTGCTGGAAAGTGGCTGTGACATTCCCCCAAAGCAGCAATCCTTGTATTCTAAGAATCACTTAGTAAGTAGGCCACTGTCCTTTTCTGACTAGATTACACTGTATATACCAGTTAGTTTCCTGGTTTCTGCATTCATTAAATGAAAGAAAACTTGCTCTACTTTGTGCCTGTGTGGTATGTGTACTGCATCAGCTATAAACTGTCTGTAATAATTGACCGGAGGGTAGGAAGCCTACTACATTCAACCTTGCTACACTCAGATTTTCCTGTCTCCACTACTGTACCCCAATTTCCATCCACCCTCTTTTTATGCTACCATTAGAACTCCCACACACATTTCACCTGTGACACCCATTCACTAAACCTCTCCAAACAACTTTACTGCTATCATACAAATGCTCCTGTTTCTATTTTCCTGTTTCCCAACTTCTATCTAATATTTAGTTTAATTCCCATCAACTTTTCTCCCTCCCATACTGCTTTGCACTATATACATTCATGTTCAGACTCCTCCCCAACAGTGATTATCCATTATTCTACATTTCAGCTCCTACTTTCCCCCAATAAACCCTCATATTTCATATAAATGCTCAATTGAGGAATAACCAGCCTTCAAAGCAATAACCAATAAAGAAAAATAAAGTCCAAGGCTAGAGGAAGCACCCCACTGGAACAAAAGGCAATAAAAACCCTTTTTATTTTCCACAGTTTCACACAGAAGACATTAACGTTCACAATGGCACATACGTTTTTGTCTATAAAAAGACTTCATCAGATAAGCTTCCTGTGTTCCCTCCCTCAATTTATACAAGCAGAAATTAAAAAGCCACCAATAAAATGCTTAGAAAGAAAAAAAAACTGCTAATTGTTGCTTAATACTGCTGTTTAAAACCCTGTTCTCACACTGAAACAGTAGCCAAAACCACTTTTTAAAAGCTTACTTATACATTTAAAAAGTGTGCCGCGGTGGTACGGCGGTAGCGTTGTCACCTCACAGCAAGAGGTTCTCTCGTTCAATTCTCGGCGTGGCTTAGGAGTGCCTTCTGTGTGGAGTCTGCATGTCCTCCCTGCGGTTGGGTAGCGTTCAAAAGACATGCGTGCGTAAATGGGCGTGCCTTCGTTGAAGGTTGGGCATCGAGCTGGCACCTTGGCGTTTTGTAAAAAATCTACTGCCAATCATTAGCAGACCGGAGTTCCGCTATGGTGACCCCTTACCGGGAAAAAGCCGTAAGACAAACAACAGCGACTTATACATTAAAAAATTGACAAATAAAGCTATCAGTAAAAACATTAAAAATATTAACTACATCCTCATACTCTGTCCTTTCAAACCCATCTATTTCTTGCATTTCAGAAACATAAGAGAAACACCAGGACAACCTAACCCTCCACCTTCATTGAAAATATTTCCTTCCTACCTGCTTTGTACCAGCTTTCAGACTCAACCAGCACTAAATATTCTACAGTCTTGCAATTTCTTGCTTATTTTGTGAGTCCTACTTCCTCGCTACCTGCCATCAGTAAAATACAGATCCCTTTACTGAATCATGCTACTCTTCAACTTATTCTCTATTTTCTCCTCCTACTGAGCCATCTCTCTTTATACTATGACTCAATAATAGTGCTCACCATCTCTCCAACTCTGTCCCAACCAATTATCTATATTTCTTCCCTAAATTCTCCACACATTGTATCAAACCTTTTTAATGATGTCCCTTACCTTTACAACAAATTTAGACTGATTAGCTCCATTTCAACTCAAATCAAAATAAAATTAAGTGGAAAATGCTTTCCAAAAAGCAAGACTCAGTAATATCCCAATATACTAAAGTCCTCCTAGAAGGAGACATTCACCTTAACCCCGGCCCCACCTATCACAACCAACATCAAGAAAATTCCCTTCCATACACTGCCCCAACCCCACAGTGGTCTCTCCCTACCTTGGTAATCTAACTTTTCCACCATAAATATTAGAAGCATAAGAAATAAAACTATTGAACTACATGCCTAGATTACCTAACACAAGCCTGATATTTATTTATTTATTTGACATTTGTTTACTGGGAAAGTCCAATTGGGCCAAAAGTGCCTAGTTTCAGTGGATGCCTGGGGAGAAAAGCTCCACAATCACAATCTTTAAAAAATCAGTTACAGATATTTTAAATCCAAAAGTATCATGTAACACTACAAAACACTGAGTGAAAAAAATGTTGTAATGAGAAAAACATAGAACATATGTTTCATAGTAGAGTGCAATGAAAAATAATAACATGAGTTGGAGAAAATATTTGAGGAAAAACTCATTAGTCATATTATTTGCCCATTAATTTCTACAAATCTTTTGGGTTTCTAATACCATGATGGGAATGGACCCCATTCCTAAGTCAAAGTACAATTAAAGTTCATGAAATTAGTACTGTTTCAGTCTTTGATGTCAGCCAGAACCACTCTTCGCAGTACCCACAGTGTGCCCAGTAATGAGTCCTCCTGCAATTCGTATGGAGTTACATGTACTGGTAAGATATCTAAATACGATTGTAGATCCTTTTTTATAAGTCCCCTTGCTCCTACTACTATTGGAACTGTCTGGGTATCTTTCTTCCATGTTGCTCTTGTTTCTGCCTGCAAATCTTAACATTTTATTACTTTGTGTCTCACTATACGCAAGACAATGTTGTCACTGGGTGTAGCGATTTCAATCATCAATGCTACTTTTGTCTTCTTTTCATGGACCACTATATCTGGTTTTCTCACATCTATATTTTAAACTGTTTGCAATTGGTGATGCATGTGATATAAACTTCATCATTTTCTATAATGCTTTGTGGCTGATGTTCCAGTGTTTTTCAGCTACTTCAGTATTATAATGTTTGCACAATCCCCAATGTGACAGCCTTGCCACATTATTATGCCTTTCAGTATACAGTCCTTCTTCCATTAGTATATCACAACCAGCAACAAGATGTGCGGTTGTTTCCAATTCTGTTTTACAAAACCTACATTTGTCTGTGTCTCCACATGTTCAATGGACTTTGTAAATCAACGTGTTTGTAGTCCACTATCTTGGGCCGCCAATATTCACCTTTTGTCTTTGGGTTTAAATTCACCTCTCCTTAACCATTCCTGCATTTGATCTTGATCAAAATGAGGTTGTTCCAAGAGTTTTCTATACTTGCAACTACATGTTATGCATTTTCCACATTTTGTACCTTGTCATCTGATCCTTTACCTTATATTCTTTCTTTTGTTATTTTGGCACATTCAGTCGATGCCTGATTTTTATCTACTTCTGGTTTGATTTCCATTCCAGCTCGACGCCGATATGCGCCTACTAAATTAAGCAGTGAATTGGTCCTAGACTTGTTCTCCTTATGTTTCAAAACCTTTGCAATGTTTGGGTCTTGTGATGTCAGAAGATATGTATGCAGTCCCATGACTGCAGATCTATACATGTAATCAGTTTCGAGGAGGCCCATACCTCTTTCAGAATGGGAAATATATAGTATTGGTGTGCACTGATATTTATAAAGCATTTGATGAGCATGAAGCATCCTTCTTGTTTTCCTATCCAACCTATCCAACACCTTTTGGGGGCCAGTCAATCACTCCAAAATTATGTTAGGACAGAAAGAGCAAATTGGGTTATAGTTTGGATTTTGCTCCTAGATGTCAATGCAACATTAATTTTAGTCTTCTAAAATATTCCTTACTATGTTTTATTCACATTTGTTCATGTTTTGTTGTTGTTCCTTCATCACTTCCCAAATATGCATACACTCTCTCTTTCTCAAGTTCTTTTATATCACAGTCCTCTCCTAGACTGATATTTTCTTAATGCTGCAGCTTTTCTACTTTAAAGGTTGCTGTTGCACACTTATCAAATGACATCCATATATCATCTGAGGAAGTTTTGACCACTTGCAGTTGTGCTTTCATTTTCTCATCGGATGAACTATACAGTTTTAAATCATCTACAAAAAGAAGATGAAAAGTCTTTACACTTTGTTTTTATCTGGGAGCCAAATTGTAGCCATGACTTAATCTGTTAAGTAGGCAGCTTAATGGGTTAAGGACAAGACAAAAGAGCAGCAATGACAGAGAATCATACTGGAATGTTCCCCTTTAAAATGTTATCCCTGGCATAGTAATTTGTCCTTTATCGTGGCTGAACTGCAAAGTGGGTTGCCACTGTTTCATGGTGGCTATAATGAAGTTTATCAGTGTAGGGTGTATCTTATACATTTTTGATCACTTTTTTCCATGAATGTGGCATACTGTCAAATGCCGTTTTTGTAGTCTGTTCATGCCATACTTAGATTCTTCCCCTTTTACAGTTCTCCATTATCACCTTATTTAACAACAAATGATCCTTTGTTCCATATGACTTTCTTTTGCTACCCTTTTGTTCTATTGCCATGACTAAGTTTTCTTCAAAATGACTATAAACTTTGTCAGCATCAATTCCAGTGTATAGTTTATATGTTATTGGAAGGAAAGCTATTAGCCTTTAGTTTTTAAGACAGCTTGCAGGTTCACTCTTAAGTAGGAGTATTGTTTTTCTTGTTGTTAACCAGGCTAGTGTCTGTTTGGGGTGCTCATATAAATAGTTCTTACTCATGGCTAAATCTTCATGTACATATGCTAATACTTTTAGCCAGAGGTTAGGTACAGAATTTGTGCCTGGGGATTAACACTTAAGAGCTTTTTTTAACTTTGTTTTAGTCTCTCTGGCTATTACTTCATCCCATTTCATATCCTGTAGATTAGAACTTCTTATTCTTTCTTTTACTTCTTCTGTCCATTTAGCATCTTTGTTATGTTCCACAGTATTTTCATAGATATTTCTCCAACATGTATGTATTTCTTCTTTTTTGGTGGTGTTTCAATTCTTTTTGCCTTGTTTGCCAATTTGATATAAAACCATTTTGGCCATCAATAAATTACTTATTTTGTACTTCCACCGTTTAGAAGGACAAATGGGAAATAAAGTACCTAAGAAGACATATGTGTTGGTATGCAAGTCTGGGATTACTAAAATGGAGATTTCCAGATTTTAGAAGGACATGTAGAACACCTATATCAGGTAGCTCCCACTCTTTGCTATACAACATACAGCCTGTAAATGTGACATTGCACTTTAGAATAAGCAGCTTGAATTTTAACTGGTATGAAAAAACTAGACAATGACCCAACTCTTTTCATAAATAGAACTATATCATATTATTAAAATTGATTAGACTAGCCAGTAACTGTGCTGTTCATAATACATAACAGTTAACCAGATGACAGCACAACAGAAATGTCCTTGCTATATCTGTGCAGTTCATAAAATGCTGAATCTTACAGCAAAAAGTCAGTGGAAAAGTGGTAATATATTTGCTAGACATTAACTGTAGAAATACAACACTTAGCCAGATTTTTACACAATAGGAAAAAGTTAGATGCTACACTGAGTCCTAGAGCAAAAAGCCAGTAGAAACTTGACATACTTGCTAGACATTAACAGCAGAAATACAACAACGCTTAGCAAGTTTGTAACACATTAGAAGCTTATTTATAATTGTTTCTAGGACAAGGTTGATCCAGAATGAAATATTCTTGGTATAACTCAAACTTGGTTTAAAGTCAGCATAAGCAACTCCAAAATTATACCCTGGCTATAATACCCTTTGTAATGACTGTACAAAGAAGAAAGGTGGTGGTATTGCTTTAATATTTTCCAAGAACTACCACATTCCCCCCTGCAAAAAATACTAAAATTCATTTCAGCAATTTCTTATTACTTTCCTTAAAATAAACAAAAATAGAAAAATATATATTACTGCTGTTTACATTGCTCCTGTTGATAATACAGCTACACCTGTAGACATCCTACATTGGATATCCATAGCAATTCCACAAGAAAAAATATTACTAGGTCATGTCAACATCAGTTGGTTGGACATAACCTCTAACTTCCCTGCATCTAGTGTAAACTTACATGGTTTCACATGACTAATTAATAGCCCCACACATTATAGCAAGACATCAAATTCCTTATTTGATTGAATCTTAGTATCAGACCCTAGCAAATTCACCACCACAAGTACAATGTCAGACTCCCTCAGTGACCATCTCCCAATCTATATAACCAGGCATTTCACAAATAAACTCAAACTGCTGGTCTATAAACAACATGCAACCCCTTCCAAGTTTAACCCATAAATATTCATTACTGCCCTGTCATCTATTAAATGGAACATCCTAAAAATCTGCCTATTAGGTAATGCTTTAAATGAAATCTATCCAACTTTCCCAAACATCCAAAATAGCCTTGTACCCCTAAAAGGAAGAGACTAAAAACAAATAATGTAATTTGTATGTCCAAAAACAGTAGAATGTTCATGTAAGATAACTATAGTATAACAACTTTCAGCACAATAGTAAATACAACCCTAAAAATTCTGGTCAGTGAATAAAGAAGTCTTATATCCCAACCATAAATTCAGCCCTAGTGTCTCTCCCAATAACTCATGACTCAAAACTAATAGTATTCAACTTTTATTTCATAGATAGTATAGTGTTCCATACCAAGGATTCGCCAACATCTAATCTCAGTCCTGCCTAACAGCCACGTGTCACCACATCCACTTTCACCTTCAATCCTATGTCTACATCCTGTATAAAATTACTCTTAAACAAACTCAAATTATGCTCCACTTCAGGTGATAACCTTTCAAGTGAGGACCTTAAAATAGTTACCTATTGTGTTTCAGTCATTATAAATAGGTCAATCCAGGAATCCTAAGTTTCATATCTCCGGAAAAAGAATCACACATTATCCCTCTACACAGAGGAGGAAATTCAACAGAGATCAATAACTTTAGACCTATAGCAATCTTGTCCCACTCTCTAAAATATATAAAATTCATTCAAAAAATTGCTAAATTATCTCCAGCAGAAATAACTCATATTCCCCCACAACACAGCTTACATACCTCCCATAGTACTAACACTGCACTTCTAACCTTTGTAGATACTGTCAATAAAGCTAGAGCTAATGGTAAACTAGTCTCTTCTTTATTTCTATACGTGTCTAAAGCCTTTGACACAGTTTGTCACACACTTCTACTTCAGACATTCCATAAGGTTTATCTCAACCTATCCTTCTATGGCTCAAATGCTACTTGTCCAATAGGCATCAATCAGTAAAATGGCACTACTCTCTCTATACATCTCAGTCACCACCAGTGTATCATAAAGCTCTATCTTTGGTCTGCTTTTCTTTAACATTCTCACCAACACTCTCCACACATCCACTCAGTAGGCCTCCCTAATATAATATGCAAATGACTCCATATTCATATTCATACAAGACAACCTGGCAAATCTTCCAAACAATTATGCAGAAAGCTTTAATAACCATTGAAACATGGCTTTGTAACTCACTACCCCAAAAAAGAAAACTACTAATTTTTTCCCCAAATCCTTCTCTCATGAAAAAAAAATTAAATCCTCTCTATTAATAATACAACCATTGAAGTCACTTCTCATAGCAAATTATTAGGAATGATATTGGATGTTAATTTTAAATCCAATTTGCATATACATAATAGCATTTTAAAAAAATCACCAAATACTAGGGATGTTTTAGAAAGCCAAAAATGTTTTCATCAACGCAATTGAAATTATACTTGTCACTACTTACCTCCTCCTCCCCGCGGTCGAGTGGCATTCAAAAGACATGCGTGAATGGGCGTGCCTTCATTGAAGGTTGAGCATCGGGCTGGCACCTTGGCACTGTAAAAATCTACTGCCAATTATTAGCGGACCGGAGTTCTGCTGTGGCGACCCTTGACCAGGAAAAGCCGAAAGAAGAAGAACAACAACTACTTACCTACTCCCCTCAATACATTATGGCGCACCCATCCTTACTAACCTCCAGACATCACAAAAATCAAAACTTGAGCAATGCTTTAATAAAGTGACTAAATTTGCAGCAAATATGCCTTTTAGAACCCACCACTGTATAGCACTAAAAAGCCTCAGTTGGCTAGAACTATCCCATCAACTAATATATACACATCTTCTTACCACCAATAACATTCTCCATCATCCATCTGCTTGTCCAGCACTAAATACCATTCTGCACAGCTGTGTTCCCAATCAGTCATTATAGTCCAATGATCAAAACACCTCTCTGTCCACAAACCTGTGAAATCTGGTGGGCATGATCTGTACTCATACTATGTTGTGAGGCCTGTAGCTCCTTACCTGTATCCATCGGGTCAATACCCTTCCTCCAATCCTTTTAAGACATTATGAAAGACTTTCTAGCCAAAATGTGTCTCTCTTCTTGCTCACCCCAGGTTAAACTACATCCATAAATATGAACAAATACCTATTCATACCTTACACCTCCTTACTCTCCCTTCTTCACTCATATTCTTGCTTCAGTTTCTCTTCCTGACTCTCTTTCCAAATATGTCATAACCCTGATTTTTTCACACTTCATATTGTAAATCTTGTTTGCATTAAACTAACTTGACTTTAATTTCTCTATAAAGTGGTTAATATTTCTCTAAATATTAAATCATCATCATCTTATAAGTTGTATCCATTCTTAACCAATGTTTTCACTTTATGTTTAATTTGGTATAATTATTTAAACTGTTAATGTTTTTGCATTATTTTTAAAGATTGTAAAATTATTGTTCTTAAAATATTTTAGTAATACTTTGGAGCTTTTCTCTCTATGCCTCTATTGAAAATGGACACCTATCCTATCGGAGTTTCCTGGTAAGTAAATGTCAATAAATAATAATAATAATAATAATAAATTAATTAATAAGCATCTTTTAAATTTTGTACAACTTCCAGTTGAGGGAACACCAAGCACTCTATCAATTTAATGTTGAGTCTTCTCCCCATTACAAGCTGTAAACATCCACTTTATGTCCTTTTCAGTCTTCTTAGAGGTAGTTACACTTTGACAGATAAATAATAATAAACTTAGATAATTACTGAATCATGCCAAGAAATCTCAGCAGCACACATCCATCTGATGATCTTTCCATTTGAACTGCTGCTCTTACTTTCTCTTGATCTGAAGACATCATATGTATTTGTTATTAATCACACATATCTGACACTGTAATTTGCTCAGTTTAGATATCGTGGCTCGGGCTTTCAGTAAATTCCTTAGTCTCTCGTTATGTTTAGTCTAGTTTTACCTGTGACCAGTATATAATAAATAATGCTCAAATCACCTTCCAGACCCTCAATAGTCTGTGCTGAAGCTCTCTGAAATACCTTGTTCACTGAAGAAATACTAAATTACATTCTTAAGAATCTGCATATTTCAAATGACATGTTAAATACACACATCTTTAAACTTCCAACATCAAATCTGATTTGCCAGAAGTCCTGGTTATCATCAAGGTCTGATAAGTGTTTTGTATTTGGCATAGTGAATTTGTTGACAATCATGTCTCAAACACACAAGCAGGTTACAAGCGGAGACCTAATCAAAATCCTCTATGTTGTATCTCCAGGTTTGAATTGTAACTCATTCTACCATATTTATCCCTAGTTTCTCCTTTAATCTTGGATTTTTCCAGATCATTCTTGACAGATCTGCTTTTGATATATCTATGCATTCTCCATTATTTCCTTCAATGTGCAAATTTATGGTACACTGATCGTCTCCATCTCCATTAATTCCTCAAAATATTTTCCACCTTTTCTATACATGCTTTACAATCTCAAATAGAATAATTATAGACTTTGCAGCTGCAAACATTACCTTGCATATGGCTTTACTGGTGCTTTCTATATAGAACGCCGACCATATTTTTTAATTTTATTTATTTCTTAACCACATGAACAAACCAGTTCAAATGGATCTTTTCATTCATGATGTGAGCTTTACATAATAGTCTAAAAAGGACATTAAAGTACTTTTACAAAGGATAGTTTCTGTATATGCACTGGTAAATGCTTCTGAGGCAGACAGGGACTGCAAGTTGTGTTTTCATCTATATCTCAAACAGCATAATGATATCTGCCCAATAAAGTTTGATAATCACATTCAGCTACTCGTCTTTGTTAATAAGATGGCCAGAGTTCAGGTAAACTATATTTAATTCCTTGTTTCAAGGTCATTTGCCTGGGTTAAAACAAGGACTGAGTAGCTGTGGGTCTGTACAGGATATAATGACCTGGTTGATTTCATCATATACAAAAACCCAGTAAAATTTTGTGAGATGTACATTAGTTTATTTTATTTATCCTTTCTTGACTAAGTTAGCCACTCTTAGCTAGAGGCCTCTTTTCAGGGAAGATCCGATATGGAATTTTTACTACTAGGGGAAATTTGACCAGCTTATTAAGGAATTTACCCTACTCTTTTTGATAGATGCCATAACAACTTTTACATCCCCCTGAGCTACCACCAACTGAAGCAGATGGCACTCCATTTTAGAATCTCATCTGAAGGATGACACAGTCAGGAGTGCAGCACCCCCTTACCCAAATTCTGCACTGCAGTTTCATCAATCTAATCACCTGGAGTGGGAACAGAACCTAAAGCCTTCTGATCTTCCATTATGACAGCCAAGTGTGCTACTTGTACCACTGACAATACAATTCATATCAGTGGATTACTTAAGCTCATATTTAAATCTTTTAAACCACTCCAGTGACATATTATGATAAGGGCATTAAAATGCAAATGGCTTTAAGGCACCAATCATAATCCTGGTTGATAGTTGGCATTGTAAAGGTAGAGGGTCTGACTTGATCAGTATGGATAAGTAGAAAGAAAGAATCACAAAGTGCTCCACAGAGTAAAATGGTTATGCATATGCATGACCATTATGTGGAAAGTACGTGGAGCAAAGAAACAAGGGTATCAGACACTGATGACATGGCTAGATTTATGTACCTTGCAGCTCAGAAGCCTCTTCCTTCTACTCAGCCATTTAACTTAGAGATGATTATGGTACCTCAAAGTCCTTCTTTTTTATTTTTCCTCCATCCATGTCCTTCTTTTATAATAGAATTAAATCTGTGATCTTTAATTGATTGTCTAATAGATTTAATAGGTTTATAATCTTTAAGTTTGCAGACTTACCATTGAATTAACCGTTGTTATCACTGGTAACATCTTTGTTTCTGTTGTTGCTTATATTGCACTTATTGCACTAGAAGAGCTTTTTTTCCTCTTAATCTAGTCTTCCACTGACCATCAGACCTCTCCCTCCAGTGCTCATTTGGTCCATTAATCCCCAATAAGAAATGAATAAAACACCAATGCCTATATTGCAGAATTCACTTGTCATAAAACAAAAATGGAATACTGAGTTCAGCTTTAATACACAATAAACTTTACAATCAAAGTTTAATAAAATATAGAATATAAGAAATGCAAATCTTCAGGCATAAAGTACTCCATTCCTATGATTGCTAAATTGCACTTCCTTAAGTTATTTTGCGTGATTGGTGCAGTTTAGTGCTTTTAGGCTGTCTTTATATATTGCCTTCAGCAAGGGTTTTTCAGGTAGCTGTTTAATTGGTTTGTGGTAGCTTTGCACTTGTCATCTCTTCTACGTGTTTTTACATTAGGAGGATTGGGTTTATTCATCTTGTGGCAGGAGATTTTTGCCTCATCTATCTGAGTTGGAAAATATATAAAAGGACATTGAGTGGAAATACCTACAGATTTAGTACAATTCAGTAAAGTGTAAACATTAAAGTTAGTAGACTTTAATACTGTTTAGTATAATCTGTCCAAATAAAGCACCCTTATTAGTCTGCAATACACCACCCACTTGTAGCTCACCCGTCAAAGGACTGGATATGCAAATTCCTAACTTCTTTATACCCAATTTAGAGGATATGGGCATCTTGAAACAATGTAGCAATTGTCTCATATTTACTGGCAACCACTTAATCCCTAAAGAAGCAAACATAGTATGTGAGAGGTGTACTTACACAATATCACTGTAGGCTAAACTCCAGCACACAGCACACATCAAGTTGTCAAAACCATGCTCACAACACCCAACCCACTTACCACACAGCACACATATAGACTAACATATGCTGAGGCACTTAAAAGCAGTTTCCCTAAACAATAAAGATCATCTAGACTACTGGTTGTCAAAACATTTCCTCAGCAAGCCAAAAGGAACTGAGAAAAAACATCACCTAACTCCACACATACTGTCACTCTGAGTAGAGCCCTAAACACTAAGACCCTAAGGCAAGCAAACACACTTCTTAAGACTCTCATCATAGGGGATTCCATTGCAAGACATATTGATGCCAATCTAACCAGGCTGAATAAGGAGAAGATAGCTGTTAGTTGCTTTCATGGAGCCAAATCAAGCATGCACTCAAGTCATTATGGCTCAGGTAATTTCAACAACTGGTGGTCTTTCTTGTGTCATTCCACCCTCATAGTGTTTTTTTAGGCAATGTCAAATTGTGAAGCCTAACAAGGTAACAAAATAAACTCAATTAAACTTCAGTGTGTTACTGCTCAATGCCAGCAGCCAAAATAAAAAAACTACACTTCCTGCAAACCTTCCTCACACCCGAGAATATAGATATTTGTACAGACATGGTTTAAAACAGCAGAGAGTACTCTAGCTGTACAAGGTTTCAGTGCTTTCTTCACTTCTAGACCAGTAACTGCACTGACAAGGGTTCCTCCATGTGCAGATCACCATCACCATAGACAAAAATCCCATACCATATCCTGTTTTGCTATAGGTCACCCTTCATGTCCTAAGAAGCTCACAATGCATATTTGGACCTCCTGGAGGCACCTACCATCCAACCTAACACTATTCATGGGAGACTTTAATTACTCCTTTATAGACTGAGAATCTTACATGGCCTCAAATCTACAGGTACAGAGATTCTGTACTTCGTAAATACAAACACTCTTAACCAAATAGTGAATCCGCCCACTAGAAGCTCCAACATACTGGACATCATGCTCACAAATATGGGAGAATGCAGCACCCCCCCAACATCCCAATTGCCTCATCCTCCCTAGTAAGGTCTGACTGTAAATGTGTTTCCCTCGAAATCAAAATCAACTCCATAATTCCATTAAAACCAGTAGCAGTTAGGAGCTATTCCAAGGCAAAATACCTTTTATTAATAATGGTTTGTCAAAATTCCATGCCCCTCCAAACCTCTAGATACAGTGGCCTATTATGAATTGTTCTCAGAAACTCTATGCATCCATGTCAATGGCTGAGTAGAGGCTGCTTTGCCTACCAGAAGTAAGCCCAGGACTAGCCTCAGAAACAAAACACCCTGGTGGCATCTCAAATTAAATAGGTTAAACAAAGAAAGGAAAAAATATGGCAAAAGTAAGGAGGGGTAACTCCCATAAAGATAAAAAAATCTCTCTTCAAACTAAACAGGCAACTAAGAGGGCTAATTAGGTCAATGGAAGCCAACTCTGAGGTTACGATACCCTCCCAGGTGAAAGATAATCATAAAGCCTCCTTCAGCTATGTAAGAAACCGCAAGAGAAGCACACAAGAGTGTGCTGAACTGATGGTTAATGTTGCCACATTCACAAAGCCTGGTGATATAGCAAACCTGCTGGTGGACAAATTCAGTTCCAACTTTACCCTTCTCACCCTCAATCATCCCCCAACAAGTACCCTCAAACATAACTCCTCTAGCTATAACTAGAGAGCATGTAATGTCTGCACACACTAAAGTCAAGAACACAGCCTCAAAGGGCCCCAGTAGCATCCAAGTATGCCTCCTGAACAGTCTGAATTAAGACTTATCAATACCCCTTGAGTCATTATTTAACTATAGTCTGTAAGACAGGCTATGTGCCACATGAATGAAGGACTACGACAGTCATTCCCCTTCATAAGGGAGGACTTTCAACAAATCCTGGAAACTGCAGACCCATTAGTCTGACTAGTCTTATTTGCAAAGACATGGAAAAACTTATCATGGAAATTATCAACAAGGACATAGGAGACCCCCAGACAGACACTGGATCTACCCTAGTTTTGCTTTATCAAAGAAGGTCATGCTTAATGAATCTGGTGGACTTCTTTGAAAAGGCTACTAAGGCAGTGGGTGAGGGAAAAATTGTGCATACTGCCTACCTAGATCTGGCTAAATTATTTGATACAATACCCCACTCAGGCATTGTCAAACTTATGGAATTAGGTATAACCCCTTTTATAACACACTGGATAGCTAGCTGTCTCACTGATAGGACCCTGGACATAAGAGTCAGTGAGGCTACCTCCACAAAGGACCCAGTCACCAGTGGAGTCCCCTCATGCTCTGTATTAGGCCCACTTCTCTTAGGCATCGACTTCTCAGATGTCAAAGCCTATGTCAAAGGCCTGTGGCTAACAAAGTTCACAGATGACTGCAAACTGGGAGCAGTCATTGAATCCCCCCAATATAAGATCACCGTTCAGGAAGGTGTAACAGAGACAAATCTTTGGTTCCAAAATCATGGCCTAAAACTCAATACCAATAAATGCATTATAGTATATTTTGGAAAGTCAGCCACCCCACATAACTATATTATCAACAAAATACCATGGAAAGTTGATTCACTCATCATGGATCTAGGAACTCATGTAGATAGTAACCTAGCCTTCAACCAACATGTATCCAAGGTAGTAACAACATCCATTTATTTTGCTCAACTAATAAGCAAGGGCATGTCATCTACATCCAGAAAGGTCACCATACTACTTTCCTCAGCTCTCATCAGATCCATCATAGAGTATAATACCACCTTTGGTATGCACCTGACTAGACACATGCAGCCACTGGAACATCGACCAAGGTTCTGTCCAAAAAGAATACAGGGAGTAAACACAATCTCCTATGCTTATTGCCTCATAGCACTCTTTACTCGATATCATACAGACCTCTGAAAGGTGATTTTTGTTTGGCATCCCTAGTCCCTGTTTCGATAAATCTTTTGCACGTCTGCAAAATAAACAGCATCAGAACTAGGACATGTTGGAAAGAGAGATATGTTTCTCAGAGAATTGCCATTCTCTGGAACAGGCTCCCCATCCGTGTGAAGCAGAGTTTCTTCCTATCCCTATTTAAGCTCAACTTGGACCAATGGATGGGTAATTGGAAATTTGCTCCTGGTCTGGCACCTATGTATCTGATGGACAGAAGCAGTCAATCACCCCTATACAAATCAAATTTGTGGGTCACATTTGGGTCATACAGTTATCCTTATTAGAACCCTAGTGATCGTTAGCCTAGTATATGCCTGTGAACCTATGAACCAATTTAGGAGTAGAACCATCATAGTCACAGGGACCATTTTTTTCTCTTGACGTCCCTAACTCTCTGCACATATCCATTGTGCATTCGTCTAGGAGGACTCACAATGGGTATAGCATGGGACTGTTACTTATATCTGTGACTGGCAAAAGGCCACAGATGACCTCTCCTGTGTGCCCTTGATATGAGCCCCACCTCCCAGCCCCTTCATTCCTAGAAGATCATTTTAAAGCTGAACATACTATTCCAAATGACAAATTCCTACACAGGGGTTACTGCAATAACTGGTCCATAGCTCCATTAATGAAGTTTCTTGTCAAAAGAAAATAAATATCCTTCAATGTTTAGAGACCCTAGAATATCTAGATCAATGTTGGAACAATAGTCTGAAGGAGAGGAAAATAGTGCAGTTCCATGAAAAGACGGTAACTTTAGAACTAAAATAACAAAACGTATTCAAAATATTTCATACTCCTAACACATTTGTAAGTTATATTTAAGCTTTCTAAAATATGTAACAGATTTTGCACTATGGAGTTGTATTTATAAAATGTGTCTTTCCTGTGGTAGGAAAACATTTGTAACCTTGTGACCTTTCTCTCTAAATGAAAGCATGAGATAAAAGGAAATAAATGTATCAGACTTGAAATTTAAAAGATGAGTTTCTGCAGTTTCTTAGTAAGGGCCTAATGGCTTGTGTGCAATTAAGACATAAAATGCCTTGGAGTCAGGAAGCAAAAAGGCTATAAAATGCTATTAAAGTGTTTTCCAAGAAGCCCCATGAGTAATGTTTAGTAAACCTAAAACAAACTATAATCCTTGCTTTTTCCCCTACCCCTAACTCTACATCTTACCATAAAAAAATGTCTGTTGTAGCACTACCACTATTCAGGCAAATTTTGTGTCTAATGTTATGGAAAGGTTTTGCTGTAAAGACCCAAAAGGAAATTGTTTTCCATTATTGATTCTTTTAAGGTTTCCTACTAGGGGCTTTCAGTAATATCAATGTTCAAACTGTTTTACCATTCATACTGCACACACACACACACACACACACACACACATATATATATATATATATATATGTGTATATATATGTGTGTGTGTGTATATATATATATATATATATATATATATATATATATATATATTTAGAGAGATAGATATACTTAACTAAGTAGAACAACACAAATGTTGACGTGCATAATGTCGACACAAAATTATCAAAATTATGCATGTCAAGATACTACTGCATCAATCTCGGCAAATGCAAAAAAAAAACAGAAAAAAATAAAGAAAACATTATTTTTTGAAGGGAAGAAGCCTCACTACACTCCCCACACACCTTGCTAATTACATATACTAAGCCCTAAGACTGCACAATTCTCTTGGAAAAGGCAAATGTCCAGCCTTGAGAATCATCCAATCTTTCACAACTGTTGATCCGTCGACCATCTGCTTAGTCAGCTAGTTTGTGTCAACTAAACAGATATAGATCAAACCATCATTTGACAAAATAAAAAAATTCCATGTATGTATATAGATAGAGAGACAGATAGATATAAGGAGTATCAAAACCAGAAAGAAATCCTCCAAATATACAAAAAATGCAAGCTTTACAAAAATAAAAAAAAATCAGCTAATAACTATAACGGTACAACACCTGAAAACATACCCAGTAATATCACTGCAGGAAATCATATAATCAATTACCTTTGAGAAAATGGGATATGCCTTTTAATTGTAAGGGCCAAACTTACCTGATCCTCTACTCCTCATCATATCAACAATAGTCAGATTCATCAAAAAATTGTCAGCATATGGACCCTAACTGCTCAGACTAACAATATTAAAGCAGCAGGTACTATGACTAAAAGTCTTTCGGCTTTTCCTGGTTAGGGGTCGTCACAGCGGAACTCCCGTCCACTAATGATTGGCAGTGGATTTTTACAGTGCCAAGTTGCCAGCCCGACGACCAACCTTCAAAGAAGGCACACCCCATTCACGCATGCACCTACCTGCATGTCTTTAACGTCACTTGATCATGGGGAGGACATGCAGACTCCACACAGAAGGCACTCCAGCCGAGAATCGAATGGGAGAACCTCTTGTTGTGAGGCAACAATGCTAACTGCTGCACCACTGCGGCCTGTCTATCTGCTTTAATGCAAGGTTTAGCTCTGGCTGAAAGTACTTAAAATTTTGGACAGTAATAGTCTATGCTTTAATATTGCTAAACCTTGCATTACTCATTAACACTGACTGTTTACAGATAACAAAAAAAACATACCTAGATAATAACATTGGATTATTTAATTCAGCACTATTTCAATTAATTAACACAGTCACACCAGGAAAAATTCATATTGAGGGAGGTAGGGGTGAGAGTGAGCAGCTTTTCAGCTCACGCACTCTGTGAGGGTTGTGTGGGGGTTCTGTTCATGATATGATCACATATTCAGTGATAGGGGTGTGCCATAATCATGAAACAGGTTACCAGTAAAACTATAGCATCTGAAGAGGGCTGAAGCTAATGGACACTGAATACAGTGATGTGCATGATAGCACTAGTTCTGCCAAGTTAAGGCAAACCAAAAATCTTTTTCCATGGCATTCAGGGTCAGCATACATAATGCTGCAGGCTGATCTACTCTACTTCCCCAAACCCACAGTAATACCTAGGGATAACTGGTGCCTACTGTAAGTTAATGGTCAGCTACATAGAAATAGCAGGGGATTTATGTTAAGCATGATCTCCACCCTTAATAACACCAGAGGCTTATAAAAATACCATGACATACAAGGAAAAATTACAGAAAAAAATTTCCTAGAATTAAAAATTGTCACTGCATCCCAAAATTACATAACAGCAGGAAATAACTGCAAATTATCTGGCAAATGGTGCAAAGGGCTGATGCCCTCATTTGCCTACTGTGTAAAGTTCAGCAAGTCGCTTAACCAGATGTTGCTTCTGGGTTGTCCCTGAAAAGTGATTGTGTTCAGTAAGCCTGTCAGGTTAACAAATGGCTATTACTATTATTATTATAATTAACTTGCCAGTCAGAACTAATTTATATTGATAATCTTCAGATTAGGTCCTAGTTGTTTTCTAAATCATTTTGGTCAGGCATAAATAAACTTCATAGGTTCATAGGTTAGTATTAGACTAACTGCCCTTGTGGGTCACTTTAAGCCTAGCCAGATTTCCTGCTTGGTGCTTGAAGTACCTATCCCATTTAGATTAATCTTACCCATTTGTAGACTATATTTATATTACTTCTGGTGATAATAACTGGGGTCATACCACATGTATTTTGAAAGGTCCAAAGTAAAGGTTAAAAACATTTAGGAGCAGTCACTGTCCATTGTGTAATAGGTCCATCAGTACTGAGTGAGACAATCCCTCTTATGTCAGGTGCAGGTCACCTCTTGACAAGGACATCCTTAGACCCAGAAACAATCCCTTCATTAATGAGATGCACAATATAAAGGATTTTCTCATCACAGTGGACACGTGTTGGTTGAAAGATACATCACTGTCCAGATAAGTTCCCAGATTGCAAACAGCTGGATCAGCTATTAAGGATTTATTAGCAATGTGGTAAGCTCCAAGTGGCATTCTGGATAAGGCATTGGCCTCATAAGCCAGGGATTGTGGGTTCAAGTCCTATCTGGGGCAATCAAATCTTGATACAAGTAAAACTTTTGGGGGTGGGTTGGCATAATGGTTAAGGTATTCATCTCATAAACACAAAGCACAGGGTTTGATTTTGAACTCAAGATATTGGCTAAGTTTAAAATTGCCCTTCAGAGTTAGCCTAGTATTTGTGTATAAACCTAAATGGTAAGATAATACATTTTTTGTCATTTAGCTTTAAACCATGATTCTGTCACCAAATATTTGTTTAAGACAAGGCTACCTGCAGGATGGCTATGTCTTCTGAAGATATGATAATTGCACCTAGCTTGCAGTCATTTGGAAACTTAGTCAGCCAGAACCCTTTAGTATTGCCTTTAACTTCTGAAAAGAAGATGCTAAATAGGAAATGTCCCTGCAACAACACCTGTGGGACTCTACTGGTACAAGTCTTTTAGTGGAAGTAGCATCCCCTATTTTTAATCTCCTGCATTCTATCTTTGAGTCAGTGTGTGATCCAACAGGAGACAGATGGGTTTATTCCTAGTTTTTTAATCTTTTTTACCATGCCTGAGTGGGGGATAGTGAGTGAGATGTCCCCCCTCTGGGCCAGTAATCAAGGAGCCTGAAACCTCACTAATGACACTGGTGAGGGACGTTGACTTGGAACAAAGATAGGTACATACAGTATTTCCAGATGCAGCTCTATGCACCAGCACCACCCTCTCTCTCAAACTCTCTCTCTCCAGGCCCCGAAAAAGACTCCCACAGGCACAGCTATAGAGTTGACTCCTCGGTGGAGTGTCCCAGGCCAAGTCCTCCATCACCCTTGCTGTGCCCCTGTTCCAAGTAGCTGACACACACACACTCTTTTGAGATCTGATTTTCACAAACACACTTGGGAAAGGCTGGCACGGATTTACTAGCAATTTCCCTCTGCCCAGACTATATGGTAGTTACTGCCACCAGGATACTTCAACACCAGCTACTCTAAGACTTACAAGGTTACCCAATTTACACTGAGTGAAATTAATATTATTACAAATGGTAATGTTGACCAAGCAGCAAGGCTTTTGGGAGCAGCCACAGTGTCACCAAATAAATATAAGTACTCTCAAAGTTTAAAATATTCTCTAAAAGACCATCCATAACTGAAAGTTTAAATATATTTACTAATAAATAAAAGAACATGAAAATACTAAATATCTATTTAAAATAAATACCAGTTTCAGTCACAGGAAATATTAAAATAACACATGAATAGATTCACACAAATACAGAAAAACAGAACTTAATTAATTATTCTCACTATATTTTCCTTACTTCTCTAAAGAATTACTATTCCCTGTCACATACTAAAGCATAGCAAGATGAAGTGGGTGAGTGGTCTTGTCAGTTCCAATAACAGACTGCTCTAAGACTTCTGTCTCATCTAGTATTAAAACATCATTTCAGTGCTGGATTACAGAATGACATCACATACATCTGGTCACCTGACTTCTGGTTCCCATACAACTCCCTTTACAAGGCACTGAACCAGAATCTTACACTTATGTGTTACCACACACACAGATAGAGCTTTGCTAAGATGTTTTTACAGATATTTCATCTCTGGTTGTAATCACAACTGTAACATACAATCATTATGGTCAACCAGGTAATTTAATTTCAGACTATTTTTCAAAGTCAGCTGGACTGAGATTAACCTCTTCTCTTCCTGCTACAGTATTAATTTCAACAGGTATAATACAGTCTGATATACAGGTAGAATTCTTTCTTCTGTCCAGCAGGATCCACTCTTGGTACATTTTTTTAATATAAGCAGCTTTACAAATACATTTTCAACACAAGCACCTGTACAAATCAGTTTGGTGTACCAATGACATATAATTCTTTACAAAATTCCAGCTAGCAATGCTATCATGTGTTACACATCCACTGCCCTACTTCTCCTGGCATAGCTGACAATACTTCACATCATCACAGTGAGAAAAGCCTTGGTTAGGTCGAGATAGGTGGTATGCATTTTCCTCCATTACTTTTGGTGACTTTTTCAAAAAAGTCTATCAGGTTAAGTAATCATGACCTGCCTTTGATAAATCCAAACTGAGAGTGGTGTTTGAAGTTTCCCTATGTCCTTATTGTTTAACGCCATGATAATTCTTTCCATGGCTTTGCATGTGACACTGGTCAGATTTGTAAGTCTATAATTGCCTGGGACCATGGAAGGTCCTCTTTTATTCAGGAGAATAGCTGTTGTTGTTCTCCATTCACTTGGTACAAAATGTTCATGGAAGTTAAGGCCGAACAATATTGCTGGGAGTGTGGCTAAGTTTTACTTCGTGCTTTTCAATTAGCTTCCAGGTGTATTCCCAGCACCCACTGATGTAGTATTTCTTTACTTTTGATTGTGCTTTTGGACTTGGTTTTGTGTGAAAGCTGGGGTGGTATCAGTTTCAAGTATTGTGAGTGAGATAGATGGGATTTTTAATTCATTACCCAATAACCCAAACTGTCAAGTTTCACCAAACGCTAATGAACATTGCAAAACATATTAGACCCTGACTTCCTCAAAGCTGATACAGCAACTGCCCCCCTCCACTATGGATTACTCACTTTCTGTATGTCATCAGCCCCTAACAACTACTGATGTATGCATATTTCTCAAATCCATAAAAGTATGTGGCCTGACCACCAGACAATTATAACCTATCCCCCATTTTTTTTAAAGCAGGTGATTCAAAGCCTGCCTATTTCATTCCACTACTGTTTAAACAGAATATCAGAGAAAAGTCTGCACATCAACAATGGAAGCTCAACAGAGGAAGCAGGCCATAGTGCAACTGCTACACAAAGGAGGTATACCTGCTGTCCTCTCCAGTTACTAGTCGATGACCCTTTTACATCCCTTTGTAAAATTACTTGAAAAGATATACATTCTCAACTACTTAGCTATGCTACCAGCCATTAAATCTTTAGCAGCTTGCAAAATGGCTTCATCCCACTGTATATGGTCACAATCAGTCTTTAAAGTCACAGCATGTATTCAAAGAAAACTATGAATACCTTGCCTACAGTGCTAAACATATTCTTCCATCAGTGCTACTACTCTATGGTCTAATATTCCATGCCTCATTTCAAGACATGCTGGACCTGCTGTTTACTTAGCAACTTGATTATTCACCTTATTGTGAATATGCATATATAAAGATAAATATAAGAATACAAAAATACATGTTAGCAACATTTAATACAAAGTTGAGAAATTTGTTTTAAACCTCTGCTGCAATGACATTCAAGGCCTGCAAAACAAACTGACAATTATATAAATAAAATATCAGAGATCATACATAAAATTATATTTTTAAATAATATGGAACAAAATTGTTTGGGATGAATCATCATCATCATCCAGTAGCACCAAAAAGAACAAGCAAACAACAAGCAGATAAGCAATGGTCTAACAGTCTTGATTGAATAATCCTCAGGTGTCAATGTATGACTTCATTAAAAGCAAACACTTCTTGCTTTTAGTTTTCCTTTTTATAATCTATAAATCTATATGATACAACTGTTCTTCTGTAGTTGACTTGAGTGGTTTCCACATTATGACCTCAGTAGTGAAGGATACGGTGTCACGTTTGTAGCTTAGGGGACTATGGGGAGGTTACTTTGGTAGCTGTCTTGAGTGGTTTCCACATTATGACATCAGTAGTGAGGGTTATGATGTCGCGTTTGCAGCTTAGGACCTATGGGGAGGTTGGCACCATTGCCATCACCACTATGCTTCCTGGTACATTTTATACTATCTGACATCCAGTGCCACTCTGGCATAGATGAGCAATACTCTATGACCCAGCCAGCCTGAGTTCAGTTAGCAGTTTGGGCTCTTGTTGAAGCTGGCACAGAGAAGAAGAATGGTGAAGCTTAGCCTGCACTTGTGTCTTCAATGAGAGGGATTGGGGCATATGGTCAAAGCATGCTTTTTGTTGTAGTATCCCCCATGTGAAATGCGAATTATGTAACTGTTTTCATTCATCTGGGCAGGGCCAGTTGATGAAGTCACACACAGAGGTGTGGACATGCATCACCAGGGCCCATTGAATACCACCTACCCTGACCTAGTCAAACTAATGACTGGTGCCAGAAGCATGGCCTAAAACCAAATGCCAAGAAATGCTTTATTATCACCTTTGGGGGAAAATGCCATCCCCACTAATTATCACATTAATAACAATGTACAGAAGGCTTTCTACGTGGCCCATCTCATAAATAAGGGTATTTATTCCAGGAACAAGAAGGTCATAACATCCCTGTACTCCTCCCTTATCAGACCCATTATTGAGTACAATGCTCCCTTTGGCATGTACCTTGCCAAGCACATGCAGCAGTTGGACAGACCACAGAGGTTCCTGACCAGAAAAATCCATGGTCTCAAACACCTATACTACGCAGATAGGTTAAAGGCCCTCTTCCTCTACTCAGTCTCCTACAGACTGCTCAGAGGTGACCTGTGTCTGGCATACAAGGCCATTTCAGACCCAGCCTTGATGGAGTTGATGCATATCTGTAAGACAAACTCCACTCACACAACCCACAGGCCTTAACCTGGTCTGTGACATTAACAGAACTTGTTGGCAGGATAGATTTGTGTCCCAAAGACTCCCCCATCTGTGGAATAGACTCCCTCTCCATGGCAAGCAGAGTACCTCTCTAGCCCTCTTTAAGAGGAACCTGTGCAACTGGATGGGAAACAGAAAATATACCCCTGGGATCCCACCTATGTTCCTGATGGACAGGGGAAACAGGCGCTGACTTTGAGGGAACATGGTCGAAATTCTTGGCTAGGCTTATAAGGGCCTCCAGGCCAATAGCCTAGTATCATCCTATGAACCTATGCCAACTCATTGGATGATAATAAGCATATATAGGGCGAACTGGCTTTCTAAACTGTATAAAGTTAGTCCCTATGAACAGCAATGGCAGCGTTGCGGCTCACTCTTCTTCTGGACCATAGCATTGCTAGTCTGCCCCCCTAACTGGCCACCCAAGCTTTGAAGGGTTAAACACTTGATTTATGTAACATGATATTGAGGATAGGACAGGCTTAGAGGAAGCCATGCTGCAGTAAATGCAACCCACCCCCCACCAGACCAGAGTATCTACTGAGTTGCAAAAAAATAAAAAGACACAGAAAGATTTTACTGTATATGGTAGCTTTAAAACATTTTGCTAGCATTCTTTCATTTATTCATTGCAGACTATAGTTATTAATGCATCATTTTAATTATTTAAAAAGTCAGGATTTCATTACTTTTTATATTTCAGTTTATTTATATTTAGTGTTACTATGCATGGCATGTCTGTTTAAAGTAGCTTTTTAACACTTTTGTGTATATTGTTACATATTCCTACACCCAAGGTTGTGCTAGACAGTCAAGAGGAGAAGATTAACACCCGCACTACACCTCAAGCAACACATAGCCCTTCTAAAACCACACCACCAACACCCACACATAGCAACATTAAATCCACATATGTGGAGGCCCTTAACTGTAACCTGCCCAAGCAACAAGGACCTCCGAAGCTGAAATGCAAACAAACACCAATCACAACCAAAATGCCACACGGCTCACAACATCAGTGTGCCACCCAGCAACAGCCTCTAAGGCAAGACAACGTACCTAACACTTTAGTCATAGGTGACTCTATAGACAGGCACACTGATGCCCCACTCACCAGGCTGAACAAGGAGAAAATTACAGTCAGCTGGCTGTTGGGTGCCAAGATCTGCCACATAATGCATACACTCAGGTCACTCCACAACAAGTACAAATATGACTCTGTCATTGTCCATGTTGGAGTGAATGACTTGAGACGTACATCCCTGGACTACATGAAAAGAGACATGGAAGAGCTCTTGGATCATGTGGCCCAGGCAGGTATGACCCTAGCCCTGAGTAGTATCCTGCCTTTGCCCAGAATTATACCACAATATAAGGACAAAATAATTGACTTCAACAATTGGCTAAGCATCTGGTGTCATTCAATGGGGATCCAGTATCTGTCTGCCTGGGGCAACATGATCGACAGACCATGATGCTTTGCCAAAGATGGTCTGCACCTGTTGCCCCTGGGATTCAGGTTACTGGCTAAGGCTCATGCCACCCCATAGTGCCTTTTTTAGGCAAAGTTCAAAGGATAAAACCACCACCGTAACAGATACAAGCATGCAAAATCTGAAGGTAATGCTACTCAATGCTAGAAGCCTAAACCTCAAAATGCACTCTCTCGAGGCACTCCTAAAAATGGAGAACATTGATATCTGTGCAGTAACTGAGACCTGGTTCAAGGCTCCAAAGAGCACCCCTGCAATACTAGGCTACAACTTTTAACACACTTTTCGGCTACCAAACCAGGACCGAAACACTAAAGGTGGAGGAGTGTCCATATTCACCAAGGATATTCACACCACCAGGCTAGTTCCCAACACAATGTGTCTGAAATTCTCCAGGTGCAACTAACACTAGATAAGACTGCAATCCAAATTGTAGCTTGCTACAGATCCCCCACCATGCCCCAAGATTCTCACTACACCTTTCTAAACATACTGGAAAATATTATGATACAACCAAACACCCTTATACTGGGTGGTTTCAACTACCCTGCCATTAAGTGGGAAAACTACTCATGTACCAACACCTTTGCACAATGGTTCTTGGCATTCATAAATTCCAACGCCCTGGATCAACTAGTCCATAGTCCCAGCAGGGGCTCCAATATCCTAGACCTGGTCATTATCAACATGGAAAATCGATGCTCCACACCTATGATCACCCCCTCGTTGGTCAGATCTGACCATAAGCTAATCACCCTTAACATCCACATCCCACCCCAATAAGGAAAGCTCTATAAAAAACTTTTCCAAACCCAACTTCATGCTACTCAAGTCAGAAGTGACAAACTTCATGACACCCATGCAGACGGGAACTGAAAGTTCGACTGCTGAATCCTACACTAAGGCACTGTACGAGCACATCCACTCATGCATGAATCGTGCCATCCCAAATAGATCCAAGATACTCTCCTCCAAAAAAAGGAAGCCAATCTGGTGGTCTCCTGCTATAAACAAACTTTACAGCAAAAGGAAGAAACTGTTGGAGAAGAGAGGAAAATCCCAGGATGCAAAAAACTCCTTCACCAGCCTCAGTATGAAGCTGAGATCCCTCATAAAATCCTCCAAAGCTAGTTACAAAAATAAAATTGCCAAAGATTCCAAAGACAACCACAAGGCATTCTATAACTATGTCAAGAATCTAAATTGCAATGCTCAGATCTGCTCTGAGCTACAACAGAATGGCATTAAATATATTGATCCCAATATTGCCAATATCCTGGCAGATCAATTCAGTGCCAACTTCACCCCCCTCTCACCCCCTAAATGGCCCATCTCAATACCAGAAGATTGCCAAATTCCAGTAATAATAGCCACACAGGTAAAAAATGCACTCTCCAAAGCTAAGAATACAGCATCCATGGGACCAGATGACATCCCGGGCTGTGTACTACATGAACTATAAAATGAACTGGCACCTCACCTAAGTGTCATGTTTAATCATAGCATCAGCTCAGGCTTTGTGCCCACTGAGTGGTGCATAGCTACAGTTATCCCACTCCACAAGGGGGGATCCACCTTGGATCTCAGGAACTACCGCCCCATTAGTCTAGTCTGACAAGCCTGATCTGCAAGGCCATGGAACATATTATCATGGAACTTATAAGCAAAGACATTGGAAACCTTCAAACACTGGACCCAACCCAGTTTGGGTTCATGAACGGCCAATCTTGTTTCCTGAACCTGATTGACTTCTTCGAATCAGTCTCCAGAGCCGTGGATGAGGGTAAGGTGGTCCACACAGCCTATCTGGACCACGCCAAGGCCTTTGACACCATCCCCCACTCTGGAATCATAGATAGACTTACTAAGCTGGGCATTAATCCCTACATCACTCGATGGGTTGCCAACTGGCTTACTGACAGAACCCACACTGTAAAAGTAGCTGACTCCAAATCCAGCTCCAGACAAGTGACAAGTGGAGTACCGCAGGGTTCAGTCCTGGGACCACTCTTGTTTGGCATCTACTTCTCTGAAGTACAGGCCAACACTAAGGGACTCTGTCTAACAAAGTTCACAGATAACTACAAACTGGGAGCCATTATTGAATTTTCAAATGATGTGGATACTCTACAGAAGGGTCTTACAGAAACAGATGCTTGGTGCCAGAGCCATGGGCTCAAGCTCAATGCCAAGAAATGTATAGTTATCACCTTTGGGAAAAAAAATGTACCCATGAATTACAACAAAGGTGGCAGTACACTAAACACCGAAAGTGTGATAAGAGACTTAGGGACACAGGTGGACAGTGGTCTCACCTTCAATAACCACATCACCACTATAGTCAGGAAATCCTTCTATGTGGCACACCTCATCACTATAGGCTTTTCATCCAGAAAAAAGGAGGTCATTGTCCCACTGTACTCATCCCTCATTAGACCCATTATAGAATACAACGCCCCATTTGGTATGTACCTCTCAAGACATCTGCAACAACTGGAAAGGCCGCAGGAATACCTCACTAAAAGAATCACAGGCCTAAAGCAGATGCCCTATGCTGACCGCCTTAACAAACTCCAGCTATACTCTGTCACATATCGTCTACTCAGAGGTGATCTCTGCTTAACATACAAGGCCATGTCAACCCCAGAGCTGTTGGACATGCTACACTTAAAGAAATCCCAATCCCTCAGAGACACACACTCTATCTAAACCTTGTCATCACAATAAACAAAACATGCTGGAGGGATAGGTTCTTGACCCAGAGACTTCTCAGACTCTGGAATAGACTGTCCATACATGTCAAGCAGAATGCCTCTTTGGCCCTCTTCAAAAGGAACCTTGACGATTGAATGGGAGAAAAGAAATTCACCCTGGGGATCACGTCAGTCACCCTGCTAGACAGGGGTCCAGGGAGGTAAACAGTGTGGGAAGAAATTGCCAGGAAACTGTTATAGGCCCTAGGGCTGATAGCCTAGAACCAATCTATGAACCTATGAACCTATGTTCTTAGGTTTCAGTGTCAGTTTTGCATTGATGAGCAGGGTGCTTCTTCCAACAATGTGTCCCCTGTTTTACAATTCACCTGCTGAAACAAAACAGGGGGTGTGCACTGCATGTAGCTCAGTATGGGTCTATATTATATTCTCAAAAGCCGACAATATTGAAGCTGATATTGTCGACATGAGAATAGCGGAAGCGCATAACATCAAACGTGTAAACAGAAATCTCAGTAAGGGGACATTTCCATTTACTGCAATGTAGTGCGGTCTCGGAGTTGGTATATTTAAGTAGCGGGGGTGAGGTGGGTGCAACCCATTAGGGTACTTTTTTTTTTGTTTGTTTTTTTTTTGTTTTTATAAGTTTGATGTTTGAAGATGTCGACCGTATGGTGTTCGATGTTTTCAACCGTCGATCTTATAATATAGACCCACTCAGTATTACCACTTTTTGTGTTTATTTTTATTTTGTCTAACTATACGTTCTGCAGGCTCTGTATAATTGCAAAAGATGAAATAGTGGCTGTGTTAAGTATACATCTGGTGCCAAAGAGAATTGCTTTATGTCTTCCTTTAGAGACACATATATATGCAGTAATATTTAAAGTTAAGATTTCACTGTTCTGTTTCTGTTCTTCAGATCTGAAGACATTTGTCTATTAAGTCAAACAAAAAGCACTTCATTAAATATTTAATTTAAATATTTGTACTTTTTCTGGTTGCCTTCCATAAGTTTTTTCTAAGTTTTTTCGTGCTTTTTATTAGTTCATATGTTGTCTAAATGGAATCCATCCCCTGAAATTGTTCCTGAATTTTGGTTGACACAAGTTGTTTGTGTGTATATAAACAGCCATTTCCTTGCTACAATCCACTTCTTGATTCTTCAAATATTTAAAAATTGCACTAAGGATGGAGGTCACTGCCACCCTGATAACTGGCCATACATTATTAGAAAGCGTAATACTCCTTCTCATAGTGCCCAAAAGGTAGAATGCATATTTGTTTAGGGTGGGCATGCTGACCTGTGAAGCAAACATTGTGATATACTTTATTTCATATCCAAACAATTATAGGATAGGTCCAGATTATATGAAAGTAACTATCTCTATTTGCATTGCACCTCCAGCACTGAGCTGAGCATTTTTGCATTCACCACCAAAGTCTATCAAGTGAATATTTCCAGATGTTAAACATCCTCTACAAAGTTAAAAGGTAAATTGAGGGAGACTCAGATTATGGCAGCCTATAAAAACCTCCGTCTACTCTTTCTCATTCAGCTCTGCTTGAACCCTCCCTCGCTCTTGAAGGACTGCTCATATCTCCTGTACAGCTGCCATCTCATTAATAAACAGTTTATATAGATCTGATAACACTGGATACACAATAGTGACACCATACTATTTTTGGGGAGAGCACTGTATCTATCAAGTTGGCACACTAAAACCTGCTCTCACTAAAGGTAACAAATGCAAATATTGCCATCATGACAGATTACCATTTTCACTTTAATGAATGAAATATTTATCACAAACCTTGTTTACAGATATGATGTTTCCTTTAATCCAATCCATCTGCACGAGCAGTTTATTATCTACAAGAAATCTTCTATTAAAGCAGATTATTTTCCATAAATCATACAAAAATTGTGGATTTAGGGGGAGCAATAAGTAAACCACCATTTCTCTAAACCATCCGGGTCCCAGATCCTGTTACACTCATTTGTTTTAAAATTCATGAATTGTAGGCAAATCACCTCTATTTCAACCCAAAACAAAATAAATCTTAAATTATTCTCAGCCCTTAAAACCTGCCAACCCACAGAAGCTCTTGCATACATTCTCTCTCCCATAAACACATACACAGTCTTGCTTTCACACACATACCATATACACACACAGTCTCCTCTGCTTTCATACACACATTCACTCACGCAAGATCGGTCTCACTCGCTTTCTCAATCTCTCACAGAGTCTCTGCTGCTTTCATGCACGCATTCAGTCACACAAGATCGCTTTCATTCTTCACTCTCATACACACACAGGCTCCTCTGCTTTCATACATGCATTTAGTTATACAAGATCACCCTCACTTTCTCGATCTTTCTCTCTCACACACACACACACACACACACACACACACACACACACACACACACACACACACACACATTTTATGCTTTCTAAACAGCAGAACCACTGCTTAGCAAGCATTAGATAATGGTGGCCATTATTTTTTTTTTTTGCAGTCCAAGTTCCACGGCAGATTGATATGCTGCCATGAAGCAGCAGACTTGTTTGTCAGCGGGCATTACTTGTACATTAATACCATGCTGGAGAACATTTGTTCTCCAATCAGGGTGTTGATGTACAGTTTGCCCATTCTTTAAGCCATAACAATGTCCAATTAATGACATTCCTTTACTATTTTGATCTTTTCTGTCAGCAGTCTTCAAATTACCCATGCATGAGTTGTAATAGTTTTTATCAACATTAATCCATAGTTCTGATAATGTAGCAAACATAATACGCAGTTTCAATACCCTAAGCACAGCAACAACTTGTTTCTGGAGCCAGACCACACCATCACCAGTAAACCAAGATGGCCAAATAGTTGTGTCAAACTTAGATGAACAGAAAATATTACTGCTTTTTCAAAGAAACTAGTCAATGTTTCTATCACAAGTAAAAAAGCAATGGGAGAGGGGATAACCATGGTTTGTATCTCTCCATATTATAGAATACCCTTGGAGCAAATTCCATTAGTACAAACCATAACTAATGATACAAGGTACAGGAGCTGACTCATTTTAATAAATACCAATGGGAAATTATAACTGGGCAAAGTCCTTCATAAGAACTCCCATTCTAGTGAATCAAATGTACTTTCAAAATCTTAAAAAAGATTGTCTCCAGGGTCGGATGAGAAAGCACTTACTTGCTGTAGATTTAATCATAAATCCAGACCTCCTATCCTGACCTTGAAAAAAAAATTGTTGCATGTCTTTTATCAAGTATGAAAGTTATTAAATTCATTTTGTTTGAATATTTTTATTGAAATTCGAAAAACAAACATATAAATAGAAGAGAAACTTAATACAATGTAAATTCAAATTAATAAACTATATACAATATATATATGTCTGAAGAATTCAAGGTATAATCCACTAAAATACGATAATTATCTTTTAAATCATAAATAATGCAATGTTGTAAATAAAATTACTATAAGGTTATGAAAGCCCTTCAGAAAAGAAAAAAAGCCATGCTATTATGAAGACATATTAATCTTGTGAAACTATTCAATTAAAATAATTACTTTAGTCCAAGGATTCTTAATCATTCGATATGGAAAAAGTCTATTTCTTTCTTGTTGGATAACATTGCTAAGAAAAAATAAAAATCGGTAAACTGAAGGGAACAATTTCTTTTCAATTTATGTGTTAATTTGTTAATTTTCCCATTCCTTCAGTTAAAATCTTAGCACAAAGTTTATTATCCTTGGATAGTTATAAAATAGTTCTGTACAATCCACGATTGGCTATATCTTTTCCTAATTTATATAAAAATATCACCCTAGTCTTATTCATCAAGCTTGGGAACATAAGAGATTCTTCTACCTCCCTATATAAGCTATGCAAAACTGGTACACTTTGATTCCCACACCTTGTGTAAATGTCTGAAGTTAGAGCATCTGGTCCACGTGTTTTTCCAGCCTTCTGCGCTTCTATGGCAGTAAAAATGTCTGCTAAGGAAATAGATTTCTTAAGGGCTTCTCTATCTTGATTTGAGACATTGGAGAGACTACCATGAGCCATAAATCTGTCAATGTCACCCTTACTGTATACAAATTTAGAGTAATATACCTGATATAATCGGTCAGCCATGATTTTATTAATTTCAGTCAGGTTGCAGATAACAGAGCTATTTTGTTGTCTAAAACTTAAAATAGAAATCCTCCTGCACCTTTCAACTACCTTAAAAGCCAAAATCATCACTGAAATTATTGAATTAATCCCCTTATCACAGTAAAGGGCTTTAACCCTGTTCTGTTTTCTTGAATCTATGCAAACCAAAGTGTGTGATATTCCTGATTTAATTACTTAATATTTTCACTTAGAATAGAATTGGAGAAAACCCCCTTTGGTATGCTTGCTCTTGTTTTTCTAGTTGACCCCCTAGATAGCTCAGTCTAAGTTGCTCATTTCTCTGCTTATTATGCCTATAAGAGATCATAATGTTTAATATAAGTTTTAAATCTTTAAAATTAACATTCATCTACCACTGTTAGTATCACTCTTCTCCAATACCAAAAAAAAAAAAAAAATATTGGCTCAACTGTTATCTTTTAGAACCAATGTGTTAAATTGCCAAGAAATTCTACTCTAAAAATCTAAAGCCATAAACCTCTAATAAAACTAAATTAAAGTCAAAAACCTCTTCTACGTGCCACACTTCATCACAAAAGGGTTCTCCTCTAGAAAAAAGGAGGTCATTCTTCCTCTCTACTCATCCCTCATCAGACCCATTATAGAGTACAATGCCCCGTTTGGCATGCATCTCACAAGACACCTACAACAATTGGAAAGGCCACAGAAATACCTCACTAAGAGGATTACAGGCCTCAAACAGATGCCATACACAGACTGTCTCAAAAAACTCCAGCTCTACTCCGTCACATATCGCCTACTCAGACGTGATTTCTACCTAACATACAAAGCTATGTCAAACTCAGAGCTGTTGGACATGCTACACTTAAAGAAATCCCAATCCCTCCGAACCACATGCTCCAGGAACCTAAACCTTGTAACCGCAATAAACAGAACATGCTGGAGAGATAGATTCCTGTCCCAGAGACTTCCCATAATCTGGAACAAACTACCCATTCATGTCAAGCAAAACTCCTCATTGGCCCTCTTTAAAAAAATCTTGATGACTGGATGGGAAATAGAAAATTCATCCCGGGATCACTTCTGTGGCACTGCTTGACAGGGTCACAGGAAAATAATTTTCTTGGGTGGCAAAAGCCAGGGAACCTTTTTGGCTAGGCTTATATAGGCCCCAGGGCCAATAGCCTAGTATCTACCTATGAACCTATGAGAAAAAAGCTTTCTGTGCAGCATATATAATCTTCCCTCCCTATGCAAGTATACCCCCATCTCAATAAACAGTGTTTATCATCCAATTAAGCAATAAAAAAATACTATTGTGATAATCATGTATTACAGTCATAATAATAATAATAATAATAATAATAGCAATAATTAATTAACATCAACCTGCAACTAAACTGAAACTCTCTGACACTTTAGAATCATTTGACTCAAGCCTACACAGGAACAAGAATGCAGTGGTAAAGATCCTCTCACTTATCTGATAATCTTAAGTCTCACATCGTGCAAAAATTATTTTATTATTCTAAAGCAAATGAGGCTCCAGTTGGTGGTGATGCTGCCACAACCTGCTTAATTAAAGAAATCTTTTTTGCAAAGGATCCAGAGTCGAGAAGCTATTCCCTACAGTACAATCAACCTTTGGTAGGATTGCAAATCAGTTCTGAGTATCAGATAATAAAGGCTAGGATCCTTCTTTGTCTTGCTGCACTGACAAAACAAAGGAGACTTTGAGTGATTTTCCAATACCTCCACATCCCTTCTTACTAAGGGGGGATTTAGTAGAAGATGAAACAGTTCTCTCCCTTTTCTTATTCCAACATCACCATATCTCTGTAGCTAGCCTTTAAATTTGTTGTAGACTTAGATTCAACCCTCAGGTCAATAAAAAAGCTATTGAGGTCTACTTCTGTATTTGTCAGTTGAAGAAAACATAAGATGGACTTGAGTCCGGTTCTACAAACAGGCAGCAAACCACAACTGGACCTGAAGCACCAGTTCCCTACTTTTCCTTAGCAGGGGAACAAAGGTTTCTCTTTGGTCATAGAGAGGTGTAGTACAGTCTGCAGCTACCTTGTCATTTTAGGGATGTTCTCCGGAATATAAGACAGTTTAAGTCAAGCAGAATTGTTTGCTGGATTTACTGTGTAACTTTCACCTGCTAACAGAACTTAGGAAGTTTTTTGTGAATGCTGGGAAGACAGAGTACATGCTCTGAAATTCTGCAGATAAAACTTTATTTAATAAGAAAACATCTGTCCTTGAATTAAAATGAGTACTAGGAAGATAAAAGGGGAAAGTGGCTGAAGGTGCAAACAGAGGCTTCAAGCAAGAGGATGGAGGATATAAAACAGTAAAAAAAACAAACAGGTATCAGGTTCTTGATGCGCAGGAAAGCCACAAGGAGGAAGTAGGGCTGACCACATAGAAGAAGTATGCAAGTAGAAATATAGTCAAATCAAGTGGAGCAGACAGCATAAAAGCAGTGGAAAGGAATGTAGGTATGGGATGTGATATTATAACAGCAACAGGAGTGGAATAAGGAGTAGCATGCAGTAAGAAGCTGCAGGGAGGTGGATTTGCAGAATGTTGAAAGAAAGTAGGGCACACATACAGATAAATTCATTGTAAATTCATACTTGTAATGCTACTAAATAGCTGAAGATTTGGTCTTCAGTAACTAAATGACGTGTGATTTAAGTGTTTTCTTATTACAGTAGTACAGTTCAGAAAAGACTGAGCAACACTGCAGATGGACCTGTAATGCACTGTCCATTAGAACGCACTTCTGGTCTAGTTCCACCAATCAAAGGCTCTGCTGCTTATGCTGATCTTGTACTAATATATACAATGATTTCATTCTTCACTCTCCTATTGTGGTACCATACTGACGAGGCAATAAGAAAGCTGAAACATGCATGTCCACAGCTAGTGGGGGGTTAGCCTTATTGGCCTGAATGTGTCTATAACAGATTAAAAAAGAAAAAAGCCATGGGCATTCAAAACTGCCATATAGCTGAAACACCTGATGTCCTTAAATGGATATATCACATGTGCCTCTAATACAAGAGGTTTAAGGTATCACACAATGGAAACTCTGGCTTGGCTAGATTTTCCTTTTAGTTTTTTAATTATTTGATTACGGCTCTTTCCATCTGTATGCATGTTTGTTTCCTTTTGCTGCTTCATAGCTAATATGCATGACTTTACAATGAAATGCTTAATATTATATTAACATCATACGGGGGGGGGGGTTGATGGATAAAATTTGATGTACATGTAGTGCGTTTCAAAGACTCTTGTTCCTTTCCAGAAATATAGAATTTTTGTCTCTCCCTTGCAAGTCCCTTGAGGAAAAGGGTGAAAAGATATGATTGTACAACATGCTTTAGGTCATTTTGCAGTCAAAGCCACTGTTTTCCAATTAAGAAGCAGCAACTGTGAAAATTTCATTAGGCAGTTACCCCCTGGGCTTCCATTTTCATGTAGTACTCTGTAGACATTTATCAGAAAGAAACATCTCATAAATGAAATAAATGTTCCTGTAGTATCAAAGTGAGAAAGCTGAAGGATTGTATTTTAAACTATACTGATTCTCCCCACATACAACATAGATATGTACTGGTAACCAAGCACATTTTTTTTTACAGTTTCAGAAGTACAACTCTACCAAATGCTATACTTACTATGTACAGCTAGATCACAGTTCACCTCCAATTTCAACTCACTCATACAAAATTTTATTAAAAGCAGGAAATTCACAAAACGTCATTTCACATTTTCTTCCAGATTCTTACACCAAACTCCATAATATTTCCTCATGTCTATGCACAGTGTAATATAACGTGCAGTGGATGTATCTACCAGCTATTTTTAAACAGTTTAAAGAATAACATTACCCACATTCACAAAGTTGTATGAAATATCTGCTTTGGGATAGGTGGGAAATTTTTAATCATAAAGATAATAGTTTTAGAATGTTCAGTACTTGTTTTCAATGAGTTTTCTTTTGATTACCAGTCATCATGTAAATACACATTAACATATGATATCCAAACATTACTCACTGACGTTTTGTTATAACCTAATTATTTCCGCTTCTTTTTAAAGAGATATCAACCACCAAAAAGTTAATATTGGAATAATGAAAAACACAAAAATGCTAAATAAATGCTAATACCATATTATATCTTAAAAATTGTACATACAGATGGACATATCATCAAGTATAGGAAGTTTTTTGGCCTGATATTCTGCTTAGTAAGACATAATTTCTTTAGGTATGGTAAATCTCTCTCTCTCTCTTTATATGTGATAATATATGGTGCATGTTTCACGGTTTATTCTAAATAGTCCCAAGACTGGTGTAGCTGCTTCCTCTATGAAGGACTGGTATGCAATTGCTTGGAAATCACTTCGGTAATCACAGCTGATTGAACACATCTATTCCAAATCATTGTAATGGCACAGACTGAAGACATTTTTGTAGATTTCCTCCCCTACACTCTCCCCATGGGAGGCAGGCCCCCACACCCCCTCAACTTATATATAGAAACCTCATAGTTGTACAACATTAAAGAAAGAAGAATCTCACCGAAGAAGTACACTGCATCTACAAGTAATCATTTTCACACTTTTTAATTTCACAAAATATTTTGGGTTCCTAATAGCATGACAGAAATAGACCGTATTCCTCAGTCAAGGTATGATTAGAGTTCATGAAATTAATATTATTTCAGTGTTGATGTTAGCCAAGATTGCCACTGACAGCACCCACAATGTGCCCATAATCACCTCCTTCTATAATCCCTATGGGTTACATGCATTCATATTTAAGTATCACTGTAAATTCTTTTTTATTAGAGCCATTCCTCCTACTGCTATTGGAACTGTCTGGGTATCTTTCTTTCACACGGCTCACATTTCTGCCTGCAAATCCTGGTATGTTATGACTCTCCTTCTCACTGTATATAACACACTATAAACACTGGGTGTAGCAGTTTCAGTGATCAGTGCTGCTTTTGCCTTTTTTTTTCATGGACTACTATATCTGGTTTTCTCTCTATTTTTTTATTTTTTATTGCAATGGGTGATCTTTTGTGATATAAACTTCATAATTGTATATAATGCTTTGTGTTTCATGTTCCCAATGCTTCTCAGCTCCTTCTATATTGTAGTGTCTGCACAATCTCCAGTGCAAAGACTTGCCACATTATTGTGCCTTTCAATATACATTCAGTATGCCACGAGTGTATCACACCCTCCAACAAGATATGTGACTGTTTCATTTTTACAGAACCTACATTGTCTGTTTCTCCCATCTTTTCAATGGATTCTGTACACCATTATCTATATAGTCTACTGTCCTGGGCCACCATTATTAGCCTTTCATTTTTTGGGTTTAATGAATCTATCCCTAACCATTCCTAAATCAAATCTTGGTCAACATGAGGTTGTTCCAGGAAATCTCTATACTTGAAACTATATTTATGGCTTTTCCAATTGTATTTTCTCCTTATCTAATCCCTTTCCTGATATTCTTTTGTTTTTTTGACACATTCAGTAAGTGTCTGATTTTTGTCTACTTCTGGTTTGATTTTCATTCCTGCTTGATACCAAAAAACTTTTGCTAAACAAAGAAAGATGTCATCACAGATGCCCTCTCCTTGTGTCTTAAAACTTTCACTATGTTTGGATATGATAAGGTCAGTAGATAAGTATGCAATCCCATGATTGCAGATCTATGCATGCAATCAGTTTTGAGGACACCCATTCCTTCTTAAGAGCCAGGAATATATAACCTTGGTATGCACTCATTTCTATATATCATTTGATAAGCATGAAGCATTTTATTGCTTTCATGTTCAATCAATCTAATATTTTTTTTTTGGGGGGGAGCAGTCAATCATACCAAAAACTGTAAGTTAGAACAGGAACAGCAAATTGATCTGCAGATTGGACTTCATTCCAAGACATCAAGGCAGTTTTCAAGATTAGTTTTAGTCTTCTGGAATATTTCCTAAGATCTTTATTCTCAATTTTAATGTTTTATTGCTGATCCTTCATCTATTCCTAAATATGTATACACTCCCTCATGCTCGTGTTCCTTTATCTCACTTTCCTGTCCCAGGATGGTATTTTCTTGGTGCTGCAGCTCTCCTGTTTTATATGTTGTGTTTGCACATAAATCAAGACCAAATGTCATTCCTATATCATCTGAGAAATTTTAAGCATTTTTATTTGAACTTTCAACTCCTTATCTGATGAACTATACAATTTGTAAGTCATCCACACAAAGCAGATGAGAAATCTTTAAACAATGTTGTTTGCCAAGAGGCAAATTGTAACCATAGCCTAATCTGGTAAGTAAACACCTTAATGAGTTAAAGGCAACACAAAAAAAAAACAGGGGTGACAAAAGAATCACCCTGTAATACCCCCCTTGAATATTTATCCCTGGGAAAATAATTCGCCCCTTGTCATGGCTCAACTGCAAAGTGGTTTCATGGTCACTGTAATGTAATTGATCATTGTAGGGCATACCTTATATATCTGTCAGTGTTCCTTTATCCATGACTGTGGGATGCTGTCAAATACTTTTTTTTGTAATCTACTCTTGTACTTAAATTCTTTCCCCTTTTGCAGGTCTCTGTTCTAGCTTTATTTAGAAACAAATGGTCCTTTGCTCCATGTGAACATTTTTTGTTACCCTTTTGTTCTTATTGCCGTAACTGAGGTTTTTTTCCTAAATGACTATAAAGTCTGCACTAATTCCAGTATATAGTTTGTACATTGTTGGGAGGCAGGTTATTGAGCTGTAGTTCTTAGGCCGGCTTGCATGTTCACTCTTGAGAAGAAGTATGGCTTTTAGTTGTTAACCAGTTTGGTGTCTGTTTGGAATGTGCATATAAATAATAATTACTCAGGGTTAAACATACTTCTCAGCTGTCCAAATTTTCACAGAATGTCCAACTTTTGCCTCATATTTTGGGTCCATTCCTCATAAAATTTGTGGCTTTCTGGAAAATTATTTCAGATTGACATGACTAAATAATACTAAATAATGACTGACATTTGAATTTCATACTTCATATCCTTCAGAGAATACATAATAACACAAAACATTTCATTCTCTCAACTTTCTAAGTTTATATAAGTAATATTTAAAATCTTTCCTTATTTTTGGGCCTTTATAGGTTAGTACTAGGCTAACTGCCCTTGTGAGCCATTGTAAGCTTAGACAATTATACCTTGTGAGATATAAACCATACACCTTGTGTTTGTAAGGCAAACACCTTAACCATTAGGCCACCCTCCCACCTCACTATTATTTCTGGCTTTGTCCAGATTTCTTGCACTGAAAGGTTGAGAGTTATGCAGCTAAATCTTTGTGCAAAGATGGTAATGCTAAAAGTTAAGTACTGCATCTGGGCCTGGGGTTTTTCAGTTTATGAACTTTCCTTAATTTTATCCCAACCACCTATGGCAAAATAGTTTTTATTTCTCATCTTGAATATGGATTGCCAGTTTTTGCTTCTGCCTCCAATAAAAACATTGTCACACCCCAGACTATCTCTAACAGAATATGCTGGTTCATTACAAACTCACCTATCTGTCAGCATCACTATATCACAATAGAAAAAGCCAAATGGCTACCCATAAAACAAAGCTATAACCTATTTTTAGGATCCCAACTCTACAAACTAATCCATCTCCACACATTTACTCCCCTTGCAGCTAGACTTCATGAAAAAGAAAAAAACTCATCATGCAACCTGAGACACTACTCACAAGCCACGCCAACTCTCATTACCCCTAGAAACAAACTCCACAGGACTGCACAAGCTTGCTCCTCTCAGGCACCTACTCTTTGGCAAGCTCTCCCCATCGACATTAAGGAAATCAACACTTATTCCAAATTCAGAATGCAACTCAAAAAGCATTTTTTTCATCCAAGCCAAATGCTCCTGCTTCAACACAGGACATATCACCTAAACTATCTTTCAGAGTCTCTTCTCCTCTCTCAGACTCACTGAAGACTGAAACTAATGTTTATACTGTACGCTGCACCATACATGTTTACTAGAATGCATTTATGGAGTTTTTTCTATGTAATTAGTCTGAACTACTCTGCTGTTACTTACATTTCTGTATTTTTGTTTGTGAACTGTTTAGTATTTCACTCAGTTTGAGCCTCAAATTGGTTAGTGTTGATCAGTGCACTACCATGGTAAACAAATACAAATAAAATAAAATATAAATACAATTTCTTTGGCTACTACTTCTTCCCATTTCATAGACTCTACATAACAGCTCATTACTGTTTATTTTAATTTTTCTATCCATTCAGCATCTTTGTTATGTTCAAAAGGGTCTTCATGAGTTCTTCTTCAAAATGTGCTGATTTCTTCTTTTTTGTTTGTGTTTCTATTTCTTTTTCTTTGCTTCTCAGTTCTCTATAAACTATTTGGGTCATCAATGACTTAGTTATTTTGTACTTTTCCTTTTTATTTATCTGCGTATAGTCTATGTTTTTTTTTTCCTGCCCGTGATGATATTTTAGTTTATTATTGACAATAGTGTATGATAAATCCTGGTCTGTTTTGATACTGTGAGTTGATTTTACCACATCTATCTTTCTAATTATTTTTAATTCTCTCTTCCCTTTTCTATATTCATCTAACATTGATACTCCTTGTCATTATTGCTTTATAGATTTCTCTATCTGATGCCTCAGTTGTGGTATGATAATTGTCTCCTTCCTTTCTTTGCTAAGTTTTTGTGATGATACTTTACCCATTATTAGTTTAGCTGCAGAGTAGTATATTTTGTTTAGATGTTATATCACATGAATTTCTCTTAATAGTAAAAATCACTGTGTTCTTTTTTTACCAATGTTCTCACATTTTGGGTGTTATTTACTTTCTGTAATCTATTTCTTTCATCTCTCTTAGTATGTATATCCATCTGTATTAAACTGAGGAGTTCTTCCCTTAAATCATTTTCTTCTGGACTCACAGTATTTTCTTTGTTCTCTGCTTCCTGCAAGTATTCAACAGAAAGTTCTAGAAATTCTTCCTGTGACATACCTCTTCAGGTACACACTGCTTCATGTGCTGCTTCTTCATAAGGGAACATATTTGTCCATCATGCCATAAAACATTACCTGTGTCAGAGTTGCCCCTGTTTCTTATTTCCTCCCTTGCTATGCAACTTCAGCTGGGTTTTCATATTGATCTCCTACAGAAAGCTCCAGAGCATCATCCTGTGACAAATCATCTTCAATTGACTCCTGCTTCACCTGTTGCTCCATAATCTGGGGACCCATTATTCCATCATGCTGCAACACTGCCTGTGTTGCATTTTCCACAATAACTCCTCCACTTTGCAGATAATGTATAACTGCAAATTTAATCTGTTTAACTTTTACATTACTAATCAGCCTTTCTATATTCTCCATTTGTTTTTTGTTTTTTTTTTTTTGGACCTTGAAATTTTCCATATCTGAGTACCTTTGCTTCTATTTCTCTTCAATGGTTTTTTGTATTGCTTTCTCTTTTGCAAAAATATTGCACCATACCAGATCTCTTTTTCTTGCCTATGTCCATATTTCCTTATTATATATTTCAAAAATCTCTAGGTTTTGTTCTATATATATTTTCACACTTTCTCTTTCGCTTCTTTTTCCAGGCAGCCCAAAATTTCTTTGTCTATGTAATTCTTTTCATTAATCTGATATATTAGTGAATACAAAATTTTATTTTAAGCATTTGACAGTTTTTCTTCTGCAAGCATTTTTTCTTTCATCCAAAGTTTCTCTCAGTCTTTCTGACTATCCTCTATCTGGAAATACTGTTGTAAAAAGACCAAAAATGCCAAAGGAACAATGACAGCGTACTCAAGATGACTTTAATAAAAATTCAATAAAACAAAAGTTGTGGTGAAGTACTGCATCCTCAATAAAAACAAAAGAACAAATTCAAATGAAGCGTTTTTCGTCTGTAATGTAAACAGACTTCTTCATGTAATAGCACAACGTGAATTCAAAACTATTTAAGTGTAGTACAATGGTCACATGATAAATGTAAACCTATCATTAACCCTTTAAAAGTCGGAACAATTCTGACTTACTTTTTTGAAAAAACAATGTGCAGAAATTTCAATCAAAGTATCCTAACAGCCACTTAGTACGAAGTAGTAAAGCTTAAATAATAAATAAGATACAACAGTTGTTTTGATACTTCGTACTGAATATTATGTTGGTTGAAACCAAAACATTTATTTATTGCTCTAAACAGAAATGCTGTGTTATGCACACATTGGGAACATGATGGAGCAAGTAAAAGTAGTAGAACGTGCTACTAAACAATTGGTAATTGTGTATATGTACACTGTCAGTACTATTACTGTTTCTAAGCTTGTAATAAAACAAAAGTCCAGGTGGTTGTAAAATGGTCATGTTCGCATACAATTGTAGCACTATGTCCTCTTAAGCTAAGTATAGGGATAAAACCTGAAACAGAGCCGAGAGGGCGTGCTGTATCATTAATAACAGTTTATGTAAATGCCATAAATACTGGGACTAATGTACAATTTGTAATTTGTAATTTGTATGGTGTGTAAATTATTCTAAACATTAAGTACTAAAAAATAACTGTCATTCAGATGTATAATTTAACACCTTTTCCAACGGAACAGGTGGTAACTAAATAATGATCATGACATCTTATTATAAGGGGTACTTAAGGTTGGTAGACTACAAGTGGGTAAATTAATTACCTTACTGTCAAGTATTGTAATACCTAAACATGATGTGGTCTATATCTTTGTCACTGTGGAGATCAATTACACATTGTTTAAGATAAATAGAAAAATTCTAACCTTAACGAATACATAAATTACTGAGAAACCTACCTTCACTCCTGGTGGTCAGCGTACATCACTATAAAAGTTAATGACACGTTAGTTAAGATAGAAAAAAAGAGTTCTAACCTTAATGTAACCAATTTCTTAATTTAAGTATACAGGTGAGTGAGTAAACTTCGTTCAGTCCTGGTGGTCGGCATGTGTCTAAACGTAACTGCCATAGTAGTTCTATCTTTTCTAAAAATAGTGAACTTGAACCACCTCTTAGCATAGTTTGAATAGAGTTTTCCTGGTCTTGGATTTGCTCAATCACTTTAAACTTAAATGAATGATTTGGTTGTTCCATACAATGTTTTGCTAGTGCATTCTCTTGTTTGTGTCTACTAGTCGCATAAATGTGGTCATAAATCCTGTCACAGAGCCTCCTATCAGTTTTGCCTATGTAAAAGGCTGGACATAATTGACATAGGGCTAAGTAAACTACACCTTTTGAGTTACAGTTGAATTTGTTTTTCAGTGTGTAGTTCCTATCTCTAATGACAAATTTATTGCCAATGTCTATGTATTTGCAATAGTTGCACATCTCACATCGGGACATGCCCACTTTCCTATGTATATTGTTGTGTTGACCTTCTAAGATGTTTTTCAAATTATTACCCCGCCTGTAAGTAATAACCGGGGATGTTCCTACTTTTTGGATGATGTCTCTATCAGTTGTAAGCAAGTGCCAATTCTTTTTCAAAATATCCACAACTTATTTTGCTCTTAAGTTGAATGTGAAAACAAACCTAATGTTCCCATTAGTTGTTTTTGTGGGACCTACTCTCTCAGGTAGGTTATGATTTGAAATATTCATGTAGTCAGTCTGTTCTACGTCAATTGGGTCAAGATCTTACTCTCTTGGTACTGGGAAAGTTTCCTTATTCAAAATTGGCTTATATATTCCTTTGTCCCTCTTAGTCTGAACTTCAGTTACTATGTTGTCAATTAGTTCAATAGGGTAACCCCTGTGTGCAAACATGTCATACAGATTTTTAGATTCTACTAAAATGTCACTCTGCATGGTGATCATTCTTGCAGCCCATACGATTTGTCCCTTAATGACAGATTTTTTCTGATGCAAGGGGTGAGAGCCGTTAAAGTGCAAGAGTGAGTTAGAGTATGTACTCTTTCTGTAGATTTTAGCTGTGTAATGTTGTCTTAGTGTGTTTTTGGATAAAAGGACATCAAGGTAACTGATACTCGACTCTTGGAAAACACTAGTGAATTTTAAAAATTCAGTTGTACTATTAAAGTATTCAACTAGCTCTTTTGCTACTATACTGCCACCTGAGATGATGAGAAAGATGTCGTCCAGGTAGCGGGTGTAAAAAGAAATACTATTCTTCAAGTTCGTGTTTTCAAGGACATATTTATGTTCCCAGTAGGCCATGACCAAGTTGGCAAAACTGCCGTCACAAGGAGACCCCATGACTACCCCAATTTTTTGTAAGTAAATATTGTTGTTAAATGCAAAAAAGTTGTATTCTAGGACTATTCCCAATAGTTGTTCAATCAATCTCTGCTCAAAGTCACTTGCTCCTCTGAGCCTAATGAATTCTATCACCCACTCAATACCTATATCGTGGGGAATGGATGTATAAAGGTCACAGACATCAATAGTTAAAATTTTTTTATCATAGTTGAACTCGAGTGTGTTAATTTGTTTGAGGAATGACCACGAGTCTTTGCATATTTGTTTTTCTTTACTTACATATGTTTTCAATATAGAATCAATCACCTTGGCACAAGGATATGTGATAGACTGACGAGCATCCACCAGTGCTCTCATATGGGGGTCATTGAGGTTTTTGTGAATTTTAGGAACCCCAAATAAGGAAGGAAGTCTAGGCAAAGGCAGGTTTAGATAATTGTTTATGTGTATGTCAGTCAATAAGTCTATGAACAAATCACTGATGAACATTTTTATTCTATTTTGAGCTATATTTAACTCATTTTAACTCACTTTTTGGTAAGCTTGTCCCTCGATGAGCTTCATCATTTTATCAATATAGTGACTCACTTCCATTACCACTAACCCACCTCCTTTATCCGGTTTCATTATGCAAATCGGTAAGTTCTTAAACTGTGTTAACTTCAGTTTGTCCTCTATAGAGACATTGTAGAGGTTAGGTACAACCTACCTGAGATAGTAGGTCCCACAAAAACAACTAATGGGAACATTAGGTTTGTTTTCACATTCAACTTAAGAGCAAAAGAAGTTGTGGATATTTTGAAAAAGAATTGGCACTTACAACTGATAGAGACATCATCCAAAAAGTAGGAACATCCCCGGTTATTACTTACAGGCAGGGTAATAATTTGAAAAACATCTTAGAAGGTCAGCACAACAATATACATAGGACAGTGGGCATATCCCGATGTGAGATGTGCAACTATTGCAAATACATAGACATTGGCAATAAATTTGTGATTGAGCAAATCCAAGACCAGGAAAACTCTATTCAAACTATGCTAAGAGGTGGTTCAAGTTCACTATTTTTAGAAAAGATTGAACTACTATGGCAATTACGTTTAGACGCATGCCGACTACCAGGACTGAACGGTGTTTACTTGCGCACCTGTATACTTAAATTACGAAATTGGTTACGTTAAGTTTAGAACTCTTTTTTTCTACCTTAACTAACGTGTCATTAACCTTGATAGTGACGTACGTTGACCACCAGGAGTGAAGGTAGTTTTCTTAGTAATTTATGTATTCGTTAAGGTTAGAATTTTTCTATTTATCTTAAACAATGTGCAATTGTTCTCCACAGTGACAAAGATATAGTCCACATCATGTTTAGGTATTACAATACTTGACAGTAAGGTAATTAATTTACCCACTTGTAGTCTACCAACCTTAAGTACCCCTTATAATAAAATGTCATGATCATTATTTAGTTACCACCTGTTCCGTTGGTAAAGGTGTTAAATTATACATCTGAATGACAATTATTTTTTAGTACTTAGTGTTTAGAATAATTTACACGCCATACAAATTACAAATTGTACATTAGTCCCGGTATTTATGGCATTTACATAAACTGTTTTTAATGATACAGCATGCCCCCTCAGCTCTGTTTCCGGTTTTATGCCTATACTTAGCTTAAGAGGACATAGTGCTACAATTGTATGCGAACATGACCATTTTACACCCACCTGGACTTTTGTTTTATTACAAGCTTAGGAACAGTAATAGTAATGACAGGGTACATATACACAATTACCAATTGTTTAGTAGCACGTTCTACTACTTTTACTTGCTCTGTCATGTTCCCAACGTGTGCATAACACAGCATTTCTATTTAGAGCAAAAAATACATTTTTTGGTTTCAACCAACATAATATTCAGTACAAAGTATCAACAACTGTTGTATCTTATTTATATTTAAGCTTTACTACTTCGTACTAAGTGGCTGTTAGGATACTTTGATTGAAATTTCTGCACACCGTTTTTTCAAAAAAGTAAGTCAAAATTGTTCCGACTTTTAAAGGGTTAATGATAGGTTTACATTTATCATGTGACCATTGTACTACACTTAAATAGTTTTGAATTCACGTTGTGCTATTATCTGAAGAAGTCTGTTTACATTACAGACGAAAAGCGCTTCATTTGAATTTGTTGGTTCTTTTGTTTTTATTGTGGATGCAGTACGTCACCACAACTTTTGTTTTATCAAATTTTTATTAAAGTCGTCTTGAGTAAGCTGTCGTTGTTCCTATGGCGTTTTTGGTCTTTTTGCAACATTTTTTTCAGTCTTGGTGTTTTGTCTCTATCTGGAAATGTTGGACTTCCTGCATAATAGTAACAATACATTATTTCTTCCTTATCCACAATAGTCCACTTTGTCATCTTTACGGCTCTTTTTTAGCCTGTCATTGTTGTGGCTTTTTTAACTATTTTTTCCTTTTACAATGGGGGACATTTTTCTCTGAGCCTGGCCAAACCTAATTTACAAAGGAATGTGCACAAATGTGAGATCTGTAGTGTGCTCACATGATACAACAACAGACATGTCTATTAGTAATACATACAAGTAAGGAGAAGCCTAACAAAACAAGGGTTCAAAAACAAGTTTTATACAGTAATACAATGCATTGAGTGCAGTAATGGATATGCGGAAACTTCACTGGCAGTATTACGTACATTAAGAAAGGCAACCCAGTCAGCAAATGTTCAGAAGGACAAGAAGTGCAAGTAACAAAAGATTTACAACTTCCCATGGCTGATACATATCAAACTACCAAAGCAGGAATAATGGAAATGTATGTGTGTAAATATGTAGACCAACTGAGAAAATTAAGAAACACCTGGACATAGTGTCCATGACAGTGGATGCAATAACAGTTATAGCAGTAACATGCATTATGTGAGGGCAGAAATGAGGCACATAACACATCAAAATCATTGTACAGTGAAATCTACAAGGGATGTGCCACAGAAACAGAACTGTCACATTGAGCAGAAGATAAATAGAAATTTATGCTGCAATAAAAATTGTTAAGATTTGTAAAATGTAACACATGAGACAGATGTGGGACATGTCAGGAAAAATTTACTAAGATCATGTGGAGACAGTCCATTAACAAATGTGTAGTATATGCCTATGTATATGATTAAAAGTGTGATAGCAAGATCACGTATGAGATTTGCCTCCTAAAAGTAATCACAACACTAGTGTGTCTGATGTCACTGTAGTGAAAGGAAAACTGCTGCATGCACTGTTTCACATTATTTTATTATGTGACTAGAGTGAAAAACATGTATTTAAGTAAGCACTGTGTTATGTGTGTACTATCTTCCACTGCCACAAATACACAATTAACACACTATTACAAAATATACTTCTTAAAGAGTTTTACTGTCATGATGGAAAATGTCTACTGAACTGAACATTGGGCAAGACACTGTACTATCTGGATCACAGCACACAATTTTCCTTGCAGATAACTGCAACATCACCATCAAGTTGTCAGTGAACTGTGAAAATGGCTGGAGTTCACATACAAAGGTTGTAAACTGGCCTATAACATTGTTGGTGTCCTCAGTGCATTTGACACTACTTCCAATACATGAGCACATTATTTTTTGCCACAGAACAGTAAATGTGAATAACGTGTCGCCACCATTGATAACTGGTGGTGTTTTGTGCTACCTGTCATGCAATGGATTGCATTATTATACTGGGTATGCTCATAAGGAAGTGAAGGAACTACTGGATGGGCATCATATACCCGTCACCAAAATATGACAAAATATAATACTTCTCCTATGACACTTTGTGACTGCTATGCCACCTATCACACATCAGCATATGTTGAATAAGCCATTCTTGCCTCATACCACTATATTGTCAACAAAAAAATGAAAAACATACTACCGGAGTTAAACATAACCAATGCATGTCAATGTCCTCTTGACCTGTGCAATAGCTTGATGATGCCAAACAAGAAATCATTATCTCAGTTGTCAGAAAACACGAATTTGTAGAGACAATTTGAGTATTGTGCTTGAATGCCTGTGGCATCCATAAAAGAGTGTAGAAAAGTTGGTCTCTCTCTCTCTCTCTCTCTCTCTCTAAAGGTAAATATTTCCCCAAAATAAAATTGTAAATATCAATTATCTTGGAGAAGCTACTCCTGCCTTTTAGTAGTCTCTTACAGACTCAGTTCTTACACTTTGTCAGAGTCGAACACATGCATACCCGAGTTCATATTCTATAAAACTGTACATTAACATAATACCACGGACGAAATGCATGAGAAGTATTGTAAAGTAAACACTTGAAAAGAATACATCACAAGTATGTTGGAATGGATAATTTCAGAGCTCAAAGTCCTTCAGCCATGTCAGTGTTCACACAAATGTGAATCATCCATCCATTGCATAAGTCAGTCCTGTTTATCAGTTTTGTTTACGTACATTACAAGATCTGATTCTCTACCTATTTTTCTCCAGAATCTGTCAAACTGTGTATTAATCACTGATACCGCACAAGAAGTCATAAGTAGCAGTGTCAGAAAGCACACACTTGAAGGGGTGACTTCAGTGGTGTGTCTGAATATGTATGGCTCACCTACAAGGAAGTTGGAGGGATCAAAATCCTATAGCCATGTAAGTGTTACTCCTAGGCTGAATTATCACTATCACATCTATTGCTTAAGCCATTCCTACTTATTTTTAATTACCTGCAATACAATCATAGCAGTTAGGCATTACTGGAGTTGATCACCTACTTATCTAAGTCCACACATCTAGATAGCCATGTATTATTTAGTCATACCACAGGAAAAGTTATATTAGAGATCTCAGAAAACACACTTAAAGAGGTTGCTTAAGCATTGTGTTTAAATACTTATAGCTCACATAAAATGCTGTTTGAGGGCTCAAAACTATTTAGCCATGTAAGTGTTAACACAAGTGTCATTTTTCTGTATCACTATCTTTCGAGAAAGGCAGTTCTGAATGCAAGATTCTTTTACACACATACAGTAATGATATAGTGCCAGAATAAAATCACTGCCTTTCTAAATCCACACTCTGTGCAGTCTTTATTAATTGCCACAGGAGATGTATTATTACAAGTGTGAGACAGCACACATTTGATGGGATGACTTTACCACTGTGTTGCAAGGCATATGCGTGATGTAAAAGGGAGTGAAACAGTTGAGGGAGCCCTTTCTCTGTGCAAATGTTTCCACTGAGTGGACGTACACACATCACAACTGTTTGATAAGCCAGTCTTACCTGTCTCTATAGTCAGACACACTCATACTGGTTAGACATAGTAGGAGATGAGCACCAGCCTAAGTCCATAATCTATGTTATCATGTATTAACCACACATGCCACAGCAGAAATCATTTTACAAGTATCAGACAGCACATAGTTGTAGTTTACATGACATATGTTTTGGGGAATGGGCTATGTGGTCTGCCAGACAGTAGCAATACATCAAACACCACACAATTCACATCCTATGCAGATGGAAGCTGAAAGTTCGACTGCTTAATCCTACACTAAGGCACTGTATGAGCACATCCACTCGTGCATGAATTGTGCCATCCCAAATAGAACCAATATGCTCTCCTCCAAAAAAAGGAAGCCAATCTGGTGGTCCCCTGGCATAAACAAACTATACAACAGAAGAAAGAAACTGTTGCAGAAGAGAGGAAAATCCCAGGATGCAAAAAACTCCCTTACCAGCCTCAGTAAGAAGCTGAGATCCCTCATAAAATCCTCCAAAGCTAGTTACGAAAATTTAATTGCCAAAAATTCCAAAGACAACCACAAGGCATTTTATAGTTATGTTATAGTTATGTCAAGAATCTAATTGGCGATGCTCAGATATGCTCTGAGCTACATCAGAATGGCATTAAATATACTGATCCCAAGGATATTGCCAATATCCTGGCAGATCTATTTAGTGCCAACTTCACCCCCCTCTCACTCCCTAAAGGGCCCATCTCAATGTCAAACGATTGCCAAATTCCAGTAATCATGGCCACACAGGTAGGAATCTCCAAAGTTAAGAATACAGCATCCATGGGACCAGATGACATCCCAGGCTGTGCACTACATGAACTACAAAATGAACTGGCACCTCACCTAAGTGCCTAAGTGTCATGTTTAATCATAGCCTCACCTCAGGCTTTGTGCCCACATAGTGGCACACAGCTACAGTTATCCCACTCCACAAGGGGGGGATCCACCTTGGATCCCTGGAACTACCGTCCCATCAGTCTGACGAGCCTGATCTGCAAGGGCATGGAATGCATTATCATGGAACTTATAAACAAAGACATTGGCAACCTTCAAACACTGGACCCCACCCAGTTTGGGTTCGTGAAGGGCCGATCTTGTCTCTTGAACCTGATTGACTTCTTCAAATCAGTCTCAAGAGCTGTGGATGAGGGTAAGGTGGTCCACACAGCCTATCTGGAACTTGCCAAGCCCTTTGACACCATCCCCCACTCTAGAATCATAGATAAACTTACTAAGCTGGGCATAAATCCTTAAGTCACTCGATGGGTTGCCAACTGGCTTACTGACAGAACACAGACTGTAAATGTAGCCGACTCCAAATCCAGCTCCAGACAAGTGACAGGTGGAGTACCTCAGGGTTCAGTCCTGGAACCGCTCTTGTTTGGCATCTACTTCTCTGAAGTACAGGCCAACACTAAGGGACTCTGGCTAACAAAGTTCGCAGATGACTACAAACTGGGAGACATTATTGAATCCCCAAATGATGTAGATAGTCTACAAAAGGGCCTTACAGAAACTGATGCTTGGTGCCAGAGCCATGGGCTCAAGCTTAATGTCAAGAAATGTATAGTTAGCCCCTTTAGGAAAAAACATGTACCCATGAATTACCACATAGGTGGCAGTACACTAAACACCAAAAGTGTGATGAGAGATTTTGGGACACAGGTGAACAGTGGTCTCACCTTCGATAACCACATTGCCACAACAGTCAGGAAATCCTTCTATGTGGCACACCTCATCACTAAGGGCTTTTTATCCAGAAAAAAGGAGGTCATTGTCCCACTGTACTCATCCCTCATTAGACTCATTATAGAGTACAACGCCTCATTTGGTATGTACCTCACAAGACATCTGCAACAGCTGGAAAGGCTGCAGAAATACCTCACTACAAGAATCACAGGCCTAAAGCAGATGTCCTATACTGACCGTCTAAAAAAACTCCATCTATACTCTGTGGCATATCGTCTACTCAGATGCATTCTCTGCTTAACATACAAGGCTATGTCAAACCCTGAGCTGTTGGACTTGCTCCAAATCCCAATCTCTCAGAGCCACACACTCCAGGGATCCAAATCTTGTCATCACAATGAACAAAACATGCTGGAGGGATAGGTTCCTTACCCAGAGACTCCCATACTCTGGAACAGACTGCCCATACATGTCAAGCAGGGCGCCTCCATGGCCCTCTTCAAAAGGAACCTTGACGACTGGATGGGTGATAGGAAATTCACCTCTGGGATCACATCAGTCACCCTGTTAGACAGGGGTCCAGGGAAGTAAATACTGTGGGAAGGAATATCCAGGAAATTGTTATGGCTAGGCTTGTATAGGCCCTAGGACCAATAGCCTAGTATCAACCTATGAACCTATGAACCTATATATATGTGACTCACATTATAGTGTATTGAGGAGATAAGTGATGGATGATAATGAGAGATGCTTACCAGACAAGTGCCACTCATGCATTTCTGACTATGTCAGGATAATTATATAAACAGCTTGTGTTTTTTATGCATCATTGACAAGCTTCTGTAATGTGTGTACAGTGTGCAAGGTAATTGCTAGTCATATATCCAATACATATACACTTCACCATTAATACTACTGTGCAAATATTTTTGCAATTGTATCACTTCATTGAAACAAACTTGGTAGCATGTGTGTCACTGACACTATTATTTACTATCATTTACATTATGAGGTAGACAGATTGCATTACAATGTACTCTTCATATCTTGAATTCAGTATGCAAATAAACCAATACAGAAATATTGGAAGCTACTAACATTCCTTTCTGTCTGCCATAATTGCTTACTGGAGAGCATTGCTGACAATGTACTGTTTTTGTAACTAAGAACAGGAAATGGTAGTGGGCTTTGCTGCTCAATGCCAAGCATCAGTCAAATAATGAGTGCAGGCATATATATTTTTTTTTGTTTTTGAGGCAAGTCTGTCCATGTGTGTGTTGTACTAATCTGCTGTTTGTTATTAAAACTTCTGTCATGCTGTTTACAGTAAAGTGTTCAAAATAGGGGGCAAGCAGGGACAAGATACTAGCTGACAAACTGAAGAATAATCAGTAAAGTGATGGGACAGTGACATGTGCATACATTACTTCACCAAGTTTAATGCTATGGGAAGAAAATGTTTACTAATGTTGTACATAACGCTGGATTTAAACACCTGCCAATCTTAATCAACATTCTCAGGACCTGTGCATTGTCCGAGCAGATCAAAGAAGAAGCCATATTTCAGTTTGCAAAAAAACACACAGTTGAAGGGATAATGAGAAAAGTGTGAAGCATGGGACTATGTGTGAATTAGATTTTATAATGGTAATGAGAACTGAAATGTCCAATATGTTGTAAATTAAATCTTGGAGCCTGTTATAGATATCATAATAACTGTATCCTCATATTGCTGTCAATATTGCTTTCTGCCTGAGTGTGGCTAAGAATAGTAGCACTAGGGGCACCATTTGAATGTGGCCAAAGGAAAAAACTCATTAGTTTTTGCAATACGATGTGAAACAGCAGTTGCTGTTACTGAAGCATGGGTTCCTGTGCTGCTCATTGCCAAGTGGAGTGCAATTGTTGAGTACAGAAATAGAAATTTTTGGTTATGGATTATTTTTGCCACATATGCGGTATGTAACTCTATGTTTACCACATTAAAGGCATGAAATGGGGAGCAAGTAAAAGGTAAGACATTGAGTTATTAAGGAATGTGCAGGTTGATGGTATGAGACTGCCATAGCAAACCTAATATAGCATTTTTATAAATAACTTGACAGAACTGGATAGTCACATCATAAAAGATGAATGAGAGCAACAACATAATAATATTGCATGACCAACTGGACCAACTCAAGTGTGTCCTTACTACATACATGTGAAGTGGAGAGTTATGTATGGGGCATACTTTTTGTGGGACAGGGGCTCTCTTCCTTTTTTTTAACGGAGAGGAATGTTGTGGAAAGCATTAATGAATGTGTGGGGTAGGTACGCTGGGTAGGTAAGATAGCAGACTTTGACATACAGGCTATATGAGACAGACAGGGATGGTAATGGAAACAATAGGCTGGGAGACACCATGACTGGGAATAAGTATGAGACTTCAGAAGCACATCTCTATTAAGTGTGAATACAGTAGGAATCTATACCTCACCCTCAGAACTTTCACCACTATCTTCTGTTGCAGATAACTGGTGCAGTGCTGAATGGAGCAGTGATTTGGCAATTTGTCGCAAGATCCTTTCCATATGGCTGATGTGGGCACTGTGGCCCAGCTCCATAATCTTCTCTACCAGCCTTGTCAGAACTGTTGGATGACTTAATTACCATGTCCGTGAGTACTACTTCCAGTGGGTACCACTGCACCAGACCCCCAGGCAGAGCTACCCAACAAAGGTGGTGTAGGTAGTACAGGGGCTATAGAGTCAATGCAAGAGCTACCCAACAAAGGTGGTGTAGGTAGTGCAGGTGCTGTAGAGTCAATGCTGACAGTTTGTGACCTAGCAGTGCTGGGTTCATGTGCTGTCTGTGATGATGCCACAGCAGCCACCTGTGGAGGAATGGTGGTCCAAGGCCCTGTGGCTGGTATATCTCTCTGTGCTGGTGGTCTTGTTGCAGCATGAAAGATATTCCAAATTTTAAAAAAGAGAGATAGATTGAGGGTGGGGGAGAGACAACAAAAAAAAATAATAAATGTCATGTAATTTTATAGTCCAATCAATGTATATTTCCACATGAATATTTAGATTTGTGTGGTTATGAGACACTATACTTACACAACTCTGGTGGCTCACGGGTTTTAAAATATTCCTACCGTCAGCTAAGCAGGTCTTTTTTCACCTATTTTAAGTAATTATAATGGTGTTGGCATTGTTCACCCATGCATAGGATGCCAGTTGCACTGATGATAGCCTTGGCTAAGCGATCCCAAACCGCAGCTTTATACTGTGAACTGGTATCGTGGCCCTGCAGAAGCCATCAGCTGTAATGTTTAACAAGGAGTCCAACAAAAATTTTGGGCTCCTTCTTACTTCCCCTTCATGTTCAAACTGGAACACAACCCTCACCATCACCTGTCATGTCCTCTCAAAGATCTCTAGAACAATAGCAGGAAATTGGTTTTCAGTTCAGATCTCGCATGTACCAGCCTGTAAGCACTGAAGAACAAGGCAGAAAAACACATTTGCCTGACAAAGCACGAAAATGGTCTGAAATAAAGTGTATGCATTATTTCTTCTATGTTCACTTTAGGTAAGAAACATGACAGTAAGACCTGATCATGTGTGCTGCTCAATGTATATATAAATGCTGCACTGTGACTCCAGCAAATGCTGATTTATATTGATATCTCAGTCACATATCAGCAGAAACATTGCTGACAGTCTCCATAATTTTGGTGTCAGTATTGTCCTTATGTAAATTTTGTTTAAGTTCTGCACAATGCCTTGGTAGCATATAAAAAGTTATTAACTGTGAGTGATAGCACCTTTGAATTCAAACCATGAGAAGAAGGAACACAAATGTCTGAATTCTGCACATTAATTGTTAATGCTACAGAGGAACTGACATTCCAAGGCTGTAAGTTGAAGTGTAGAATTTTGAAACTGGATAGGGCCTAATTCTGACTACCCTGTAACTGTTGCTCTTTGAGGTGTTCCTTTATTGGAGTAATAATTTTAGGGAAATATGTATTTACATGGAAAACTTTCCATTGCATTGATTGTTGTATTATCTTCAATGCTAATTGAAGTAAGCCAAAGACAAGCTTATTTGCAAGGCTGATGGCAAAGTCTTACTGCATACGTAATTATTTTTGAGTTTTTGCCATAGGACTTGAAGTCCAAGTTCTTTACAATCATTCTTGTATACTGACAGTGGTCCATGCCAACTGCTGTGAAAACAGTAAAAAACAGTTTTAGAACTGTTGACTTTATGTTGTGATGATATATTGTTTCAATAACATCATGGTTTGTTTATGATATAATACATATTGAGAAAGAGGCCATTCAGAGTTTACAGGAGGTGATGTTCTCCACAGCATGCAATGGATATAAAAAGTTTACACACCCCTGTTAAAATTCCATGTTTTTCTGATATAAAAAAATGAGACCACAATAAATCATTTCAAAACTTTTCCCACCTTTAATGTGACCAATAACCTATACAATTCAATTGAAAAACAAACAAATCTGTTAGGGGAAAAAATGTAAAAAATAAAAAAAGATACAATATACATGGTTGCATAAGTGTGCACACCCTTAAACGAATACTTTGTTGAAGCACCTTTTGATTTAATTACAACATTCAGTCTTCTTGGGTAGGAATCAGCATGGCACATCTTGACATGGCAATATTTGCCCACTCTTCCTTGCAAAAGCGCTCCAAATCTGTCAGAATGTGAGGACATCTCTTGTGCACAGCCCTCTTCAGGTCACCTCACAGATTTTCCATTAGATTTAGGTCTGGGCTCTGACTGGGCCATTCCAAAACTTTAATTTTTTTCTAGTGAAGCCATTCTTTTGTTGATTTGGATGTATGCTTGGAGTCATTGTCGTGTTGAAAGGTGAAATTCCTCTTCCTCTTCAGCTTTCTAGCAGACGTCTGAAGGTTCTGGGCCAAAAGTAATTGGTATTTGGAACTGTTCATAATTCCCTCCACCTTGACTAAAAACCAAGCTCCAGCTGAAGAAAAGCAACCCTAAAGCATGATACTGCCACCACCATGCTTCACCGTGGGGGTGGTATTATTTTTGTGATGTGAACTGTTGTTTTTGCATCAAATGTACCTTTTGGAATTGTGGCCAAAAAGTTCCACCTTGGTCTCATCAGACCATAACACATTTTCCCTCATGCTTTTGGGAGACTTGATGCATTGCTTTGAAAATTTTAGCCGGGCCTTGATGTTTTTCTGTATAAGAAAAGGCTTCCATCTTGCAACCCTACCCCATAGTCCAGTCATATGGAGAATAGGGGAGATTGTTGTCACATGAAGTACACAACCAGCACTTGCCAGAAATTACTGCAGCTCCTTCAGTGTTGCTGTAGGTCTCTTGGCAGCCTCCCTGACTGGTTTTTGTCTTGTCTTTTCATCAGTTTTGGAGGGATGGATGTCCAGTTCTTTGCAACGTCACTGTTGTCCCATATTTTCACCACTTTTTGATGACTAACTTCCATGATATATCCAATGTTGTGGAAATTTTTGTACCCTTCTCCTGACTGATACCTTTCAACAATGAGATCCGTTTGATGCTTTGTAAGCTTTCTCTATGAACCATGGCTTTTGCAGTAGCAGGCAACTGAGTAAATGTTAAGAAATCCCTACTAGGACAGCTGAACTTTATCTGGGGTTAATCAGAGTCTCTTTAATTGATGGCAGGTGTGTACCCAAGAACACTGAATGCTGTAATTAAATCAAATTCAACAAAGTATTAGTTTAAGGGTGTGCACACACAACAAAGTATTAGTTAAAGTGTGTGCACCCTTATGCAACCAGCACATTTTACATTTTTTTTATTTTTCCCCTAGCAGATTTGTTTGTTTTTCAATTGAATTGTACAGGTTATAGGTCACCTTAAGGGTGGGAAAAGTTTTGAAATGATTTATTGTGGTGTCATTTTTTATATCACAAAAACCTGGCATTTTAAAAGGGATGTGTAAACTTTTTATATCCACTGTATATCAGTATAATTTACACTTGAGATAATTAAAAATATATTCTACTGAAGCCATGTTCATACATATTTTGAAAGCTGTGTTGCTCTGCTCTTCATATTACCCTAATTTAGGTCATACTTTTACGCAGGTAATACTTTTACACATGCATAAAGAAGTATGTTTTTACTATAGTCAGTGATATGAGTACCGCAGGAGACAAAGATCATGTTTCTTTTATTTAGCAGCAATAGTACCCAATTATTATTGCAACATTCACATTTTAAATTACATGTATAATTCAGTTTCTAGTAAAGAAAGCTAATTATCACACGTAGAATGCAGCATAAAGGTAAACTATCCCTAATATGGATTTAAACAAGCACTGCCTGTGCTATTAGTCAGATCACACTTCACTAACTTGTTGGGACATTGAGAAAGTTACATCATTACAGATGAATTTTCTGCATTCAGTAATGTCCAATCTCCTAAGCAATATACACTGCTATCAGACTCATTTGCACAACTGACGGCTAAATGTATGCACATGTGAAATTAAATTTTGAGTTTTTGTCACAGGAAGTGAACTATCATTCATAGTGAAGGGCATCGATGAGCTGTGTACATACCTCTTAACTGTACAAATTTTCACAGAATGTCCAGATTTTTGCCTCATATTTTTGGACTGTTTTTCGTAAAATTGTGGCTTTCTGTTAAATTACTGGCAATTTATTAAAGACTGAAGTTAGAAAACAATGACAGATATTTGAGATTCAGACTTCATACCCTTCAGAAAATTCATGCTAATGTAAAACCTGTTATTCTATCAACTTTCTAAGTTTGTAAGAGCAACATTTAAAAATTGCCCCAATTTTTGGGCCTTTATCCCACTTTTATTTATGGCTTTGTCCAGATTTCTTGCTTTAAAAGGTTGAGAGGGATACTGGTGTCAACGTGCAATGCCAGCCATAGGGAAAAGGATGAAGCCCCCCCAAAATTATTCATAAATCACTCTGATGATTTCTCACCTTTGTGGCCCTATACAAGTACAATTTTTGCAGTAAGGATCTGTACTTCAAGCAGCTGATGACTTCACAAGATTTGAATTCTGACCTGTGTCATTATGATGAAACATTGACATGATGATCATGTTTTCCCATCTGAACATTTACAAAGTTAGTGAAAGTCAAACACATGTACTTAACATTCTACTTCTGTTATTTCCATTTATCTGCACTATACTCATGTCAGCACTGAGATGTCACTTGTCCTGTGACAGTAAGTTGTGTGAATGTGATCCTTGTAAAAGTGAGGATAGTAAAGCATAGGAGATGGCAAACAACTGTTTGCAGGGGAAGAGTTTCTGAGTCCCCCTTTTGTGCATTATTTCAGTGTATTACCTTTTACTATGAATGCATTACATTTTTCCATGTGTCTTTGTCTGTCTTTCGGTCTTATGTATATGATGAGTTACATCACCACAGGAATTTAATATTTTTACAAAATGTTAGCAAACTCCAGTAAATGTCATTGGAGTTTGCTACATTTTTTTGTCATTTGTCTTTGCAGTCCTTTTTGAACATCTGTGCCAAAAAGATTTATTGGATTTTGATTGTTTCTGAACACCTTGCATTTCTGTGGTTTTGGTTTAAAATGTTAACAAAAGTGTATATTAAGGTTCTCTCCTAACTCAGTAAATATAACTTAAACCTTCTCAGTAAAGCTTTTCTATCTGACACAGAGGCTCTGTAAGTGTAATTCTCATTTCCAGGGATGATGAACAAATAATTGAATGAGCAGAGCTGCTAATGAGTCACAATTGCAAGGCATTACCTAGACAAAGGTCTTAATACTTGCTCTTGTACTGCTCAGGTGTGTGCAAGTCATTGCCTAGTCACTAAGGTGTGTGCAAGTCATCGCGTAGTCACTAACACCAAGTTACCAGCCCAGCACATCAAGTAGATGGAGTGATTCAGAAATTATAATGAGCTGAGACCTAGTTAATATAGTCAACATGTCCAGGCAGTTACTCTACATAATATAAGCAGAACCTGAGGCTATGGAACTCCCTTAATGCTAAGGATGACTGCTTGACTTCCCAAGTACTGTGCAGTACTTGGACGGTGCAGTGGTGCAGCGGTAGCATTGTTTGCTCACAGCAAGACGTTCTCCAGTTTGATTCTCAGCTGGAGTGCCTTCTGTGTGGAGTCTGCATGTCCTTCCTACATTTGTGTGGGTTTCCTCAGGGTGCTCTGGTTTCCTCCCATGTTACAAAGACATGCGTCTGGAGTGTTTCTCCCTGGACCTCTGCTGAAAATTGGCTTTACTCCAAGTCAGACTTTCCTGGTAAACAAACGTTAAATAAATAAATAAACAAGTACTGCAAAACAAAATTGTTGCAGTCAAAACAGCAGCTGGATGTGCTATACATTGTAAAGAACTGTTCGAAATCTTTAAAGTCGTGTAATGTTCTTTACAAGTACTGCTTCCAAGTTTACATTTTTAATCCTTTTAAGCTGTGGTGGTGGTGCTGCGGTAGCATTGTCACCTCACAGTTAGACGTTGTCCTGTTCGATTCACAGCTAAAGCATCTTCTGTGTGGAGACATGCGTGAATGGGCGTACCTTCGTTGAAGGTTGTGCGTCAGGGCCGGCAACTCAGCATGTAAAAATCTACTGCCAATCATTAGCGGACTGAAGTTCCGCTGTGGCGACCCCTAACTGGGAAAAGCCGAAAGACACAACAACAACAACAACATTTGCAATGACTGCTGTCTAATTGCAAAGTCATGCTTTTGTAATGAACAAACAAAACATTGGTTATTGCAGATATCCTTACTTGGATTTCATAGCATTTGGGCACCATTCTTAGGATGTTCAGACATGTCTGACTTGTATCAGCTTATGTGGGTTATTGTTACATTAAGCAACTGTCCTCTGCTTATGCTGTTCTATCTGCCTAGTAGTGGTATATAAGTATTTTTCTATTTACATCAAATCAATATGTTCAGTTCCATAGTCATATGTTTTATCTGTTTGTGGGAAAGAAGCAGAGGGGGATATTGTAGGACTTCTGTTATATAATCAGAACTATTTGGTACCATTATTGATGATGACTGCATAACAAGTAGTTGCTCCACAGAATTAGAAAAGCCTGTAAACCACCACCCCTGATGTGTCATGTTATCTGATATACAATTTACTAACAAAATTGCCAGATTTGCTTGCAACAAACCTTACCGTACCCACCACTGTTTAACACTAAAAATGCTTAACTGGCTTAAGCTTCCTCAACACCTATCTTATACTAAGCTCACCTTAACTCAAAGTTACCCACACCCCATCTTATTGCCCAACAATTAGACCCATACTCCAATACTGTTTCCAAATTGTCTCCTTCGGTCAAATAATAAACAACTGCTTACCTTTTACAAACCACAAAAGGGCTGTCAGAGTCAGTCTCTATCCCAATACTGTAGCTAGAACCTGGAATAAAATCTTATGTCAGTCAGGTCTATCACACACCTTCATCATTTCAAACCATTAATAAAAAGACTTCCTCTTTGCCTCCTGGCTTTGTCCTTGCTCCTCATCTAAGACATAGCTCTCTAACACCCTTTATCACCTTTCTTATACCTCCCTTTAAAGCACAAAATCATTTAACCTGCTTATCCCATCTAATACCTCACTTTACTGCATTTCCTAAACTACTATTCCTATTTCTAATTAACACAACCAAATTACTATTCCATCACTACTTCTGTATTAATACTCAAACATGCTTATCCTCTCTAATACTTCAGTCTGTTGTATTTATCTTATACACCACTCTTCTATTTGTAAAGTCTCAGTACAAGGTTTGCAAATGTAATGTTTGTGAACATCAATACAAATTTTATTATACTGACTATTATTCTATGTATTCACTGAAACTGTATTATAAAATTTGTGATTGCAAATATTGATTACATTAACTATTATGCCTTGGAGCTTTTCTCCCCTGGCCTCTGCTGAAAAAGGTACCTGTGTCCATTTGGTCTCTCCCAGTAAACAAATGCCAATATATATTGTTTTAAATCACAACAGATATGGCTCCCAAATCAAAAAGGGGGAGGGGGGTCAGTCCTGTGGACACCTCCCTTCTCAAATGCAGAGAATGAGATCATAGTCCAGGCCCTCCTTCTCCACAGGGCTCAGCTCCTAGATCCTCATTTAACTGATAAGCCCTTCCATGACAGCAGGTGGTCATTGATGTGAATGCTGTGTGTGTGTCTAGGGCTGTGACTACAACAGTGTCAGACATAGGTCTGCTAATATAACTAAAAAAGGCTAATTACATTGCAAAGGTTGTAGCATGAAAACAAAGAACTACCGGGGTGGCCCTCCTACTGAACCACCACTCAGTGAGGAGCTCCTGTCAAACGAAAGGGATCCAGGCAGCTCAGACGAGTTCTACAGTGCTGTGATGAATGTTGCAGCAGAGGTAGGGAACAACTAGAGGATTTCCACTAGTGATACTCCATGTATGCCCTTCAAATATATAAATTATTTTAGTTTAAGCTTTCTATTAAGTTACCTTAAGGTTTATGCTCATAATACTTCTATCAACTGAACTTTTTGTGTCAAGGGTCATCTAGTACTGAGATACTATGACCAATATATATATATATATATATATATATATATATATATATATATATATATATACATATTACTCTGTAAGGTCATTTGTATTTGCATATGCTTTTGATTTATTCAGCTGTAAGTAGTATATGGTAGTCAACTCCTTATATTTCTTAAATTTTTGTTTTCTTAGTGTATTCACAGGTGAGGCTGGCATGAACACTGTGGACCCCCTCCACCTGTTGTTAAAGGATTGGTAGCCTCTGTTGAGAATGGTGGTAATGAACAAGCACATTCTGAGGTTGCTGAGGGTAAATCTGAACACAGTAATAATGCCTATGCATACCCATGACACAGAGCTATCTCAGAGTGGGCAGGCTGATGGGGGACACAGTGTATAAGGATAGAATGGTTATCCCCTTTGCAGAGCTGGTGGAATCTCTCTCTAGCCTTTGTGAGGGTAAAGCACTGGGCAGGGGTGTTGGTAGAGGTGCTCAGAGTCAGAGAAGGTATGCTTACCACCCTCCCCGATGTTGTTGAGTCAGTAAGAGCCAACCAAAATATGCACAGAGCCATCATGGTGGTACAGGCAAATTCCACCAGGGTCTCAGAAGAGGTAGTCAGAGGACTGCATGGCATGCATTCTGATGTACGAGACTACATGAATCATATGTATGTGACTCCTTGAACAGGATGAACAACACACTGGGTCATGTGGAAGACAGATACCCAGGCAGTTCTAATAGCAATTAGAACAAAAGTTTTAATAAAAATAATTTACAGTCATACTTGGATAAGCTACCAATACATGTAACTCTACATGAATTACAGAAGGAGTCAATTTAGGGCACATTGCAAGTGCTACAAAGAGTGCTTTTGGCTAACATCAAATAATGAATCAATACTAATTTCATGAACTTTAATCACACCCTGATATAGGGATGGGGTCCATTCTTGTCATGGTATTAGAAACTCAGAAGACTTGGAGAAATTAAACCGGAAAAGACCATGCAGTATCTGTAATGAAGTGTCTGCTGGGGGAGGGGGTGGCATCCACAAAGCCAGACATCTAATACATTATCAGATGTGAGTTGACATGGCCATGGGCATGCCAGATCCCACTTCAGCAATGGTACTACCTCCTTTGCTATGTCAGTAGTGGATGTGTCCTCACCCAGATGTGGTCAGCCATGTGGCCATGGTCATGGACATTGTCATGATGACAGTTCATCCAGCAGACATCATTCACATTCAGGTAGCACCCCTACTTCTATGTCATGGAACTAGCAGCATATCTCCTGGCAGAGGTAGTTCACATGGCTAGGAGTGGCACTGATGAACTGGATCCCCTTGTACCATGGACAACTCACACCTGTCCTGGATGCCAGGACATAGTACAAGTACAAGTGCAGTGGTTTTTTATGTGCAGACCCACATAGTAAACCTTGTGTTGATCATAACACCTCTCACATACACAAATTATTCTTCAAAATCGACTTCATTACACCTGGAGACATAGGGCCTGACAGTGCATACTTGCTCTGACCTCATCTCTCACACGCACACACACACTTTTTTTGTGCCATGTTTGTCCTCCTATACCCTCCCTCATGACAATGACTGTGTCCAGCCCATTGTACACCCCTGTGATTTATGGTTGCCTATGTCCGATTCACAGATGTCATGTTTTCATTAGATACATAATATTTTCAATTTTGTTTTGTCTGCTTAACTTCAATAGTGTTATTAATTGTAGTTGTCATAGTTGTAGTATTATTAGTAGCATTAGCAGTATTGGTAAGATAGTAAAACCTATGTAGTATAGCTTGTTTAGGCTCTTGTGCAGATGATGCTGAAATTACCCTGACCACTGCTGGGGTGTCTGATTTGGGTACTTATCTGATGCACAGAGGTAAGAACACAATGCATGTTTTTGATGACTATCCTTTTTTCTTGTACTGTTGGTTTGCAATTTGTCATTTGTGTTGCAATTAATTTCTCTTTTCTTCTGTAGACATAAAGTTATATAGATATGCTTGACCATCTACCTGTGCAGATGATGCTGACATGGTCCTACTCTTGTAAGGGTTTGTTTGACATGGGGATGCTTATGCTTGATGCACAAGATGGAAACTTAAATCTTTATGCAAGTAAAATTTTGTGTTCTATTTGAATGTGTTGTATAGTTGATTTGGTCTGTATGTGCTGCATAAATCTGTCATAGTTATGACATTCTTGTATAGATAATCATAGCCTGTTTTTACTGTACAGTGCATAGATTCATAAATTCATAGATTGTTGCTAGGCTAATTTCCCAGGGGTCTCCCTAAGCCTATACAAGTTTTCCCAAAAGAATAATGATGTCCTCTATCCAAATAGGACATTGACGGCCAAGCATTTATAAGCTACCTCAATCCATAAGGAACATAGGTGCCGGGTGTAAATTTTCTGCTCCCCATCTATTGGTCTAGGTTGCACTTAAAGTGGATAATAGATGAACTCAGCTTCACATGGGTGGGAAGCCTGTTCCAAAGGAGAGACAGTCTCTGGGATATATATCTGTCTCTCCAGCATGTTCTGTTTAAGTCACAGACAAAGTTTCATGTCCCTAGACCTTGTATATCTGGTATTGTTTGACTTACAAATATGCAGGAGATTTGTAAGTGTGGAGTCTGCAGATGCCTTGTAAGCAAGGCAAAGATCACCCCTCAGCAATCTAGAGAAGACTGAGTAGGGGGAAAGGACTTCAAGGCACTCTACATAAGGCAGGCTTGTTAAGCCTTGTATTCCTTTTGTAAGGAACTTCTGAGGTCACTCTAGTTGCTGCATATGCCTGGTCAGGTACATACCAAAGGGAGCATTGCACTTTATGATTGATCTGATAACAGAGGAGTACAGTGGGATAATGACCTCTTTGGACCTAGGTGATGTGCCCTTACTTATAAGTTGCACAACATAAAAGGATTTCCTCACCACTGTGGCCACGTGGTGTTCGAAAGTAACCTGCTGTCCATGTGTGCACCCAGATCCTGACCACTGGATCAACTCTTAGGAGCATATTATCAACATGTTAATTAGCCAGGATGGTTGACCTTCCAAAGGGTACAATTATGCATTTCTTAACACTGAGTTTAAGATCATGGCTTTGACACCATTTGTTAGTCAGAGATAAGCCTTCTTGAGGAATGCTAGTGTGTGCAGGGGAGTCAATGATAAACCCCAGCCTGCGATCATCTGTAGACTTAGTCAGCCATAAACCTTCAGCACTTGCTTCCGTTTTAGTAAAATAGATACCAAAAAGGAACAGGCCCAGTACCAAGTCCTGGGGCACTCTACAAGTGACTGGCCTCTTGGTGGACATGGCCTTACATGTTTTGACCTCCTGGGTTCTATCAGTGAGTCGTTTGGCTATCCAGCAGGTGATAAAAAAGGGTTTGTACCTAAATAAGTGAGCTTTTCTATAATGTCTGATTGGGGCATTACATCAAAAGCCTTAGCCATGTCAAGGTAAACTGTGCACAGCCTTGCCCTCATTCATTGCTTTGGTGACCCTCTCAAAAAAGTCCAACAAATTTAATAGGCATGACCTTACTTTCTCAAAGCCAAACTGTGAGGGGTCCAGCATTTGCAGGTTACCTATGTCCTCATTTATCATGTCCATGATGATTCTTTCCATGGTCTTACATATTAGGCTGGTCAGACTTATGGGCCTATAGTTACCCAGATCAGTGGTTGGGCCTCCTTTGAGCAGGAGAATGACTGCAGTCATCTTCCATTCCTTGGGCACAAAACCTGACTGTTGAATACAGTTTAAAAGTGATTCAAGTGGACCAAAGAGGTCATGTTTCATATTATTTATTAAGCATCAGGGATGTTATCAAGGTCCATTGATATAGCATTTTTAGCCTTGGAAAGTGCATTGTTGGACTGTTCCCTAGTAATGGTTGAGGGCATTGTGATATGCAGTATTTCCTTTGGACTATCAGGAGTGGAGTGGGGGAGAAATTTGAGCTGAACCTGTTGGCCTAAAGGTTGGCAATGGCCTCCGGTTCAGTGTGGGTGATGCCATTTACAATAAGTTCTGCGCATTGTTGCATATTTCTCCTGAGGTTGCAGACATAGCTGTAGAAAGCTTTGTGGTTGTCTTTTGCCCGAGAAACTATTTTTTCTTCAAATTTAACCTTTGAAGTATTGATTAACTTGTGCAGCTGCCTGCTGGATTGTTCAGGGGGTTTTAGTATGTATAGGTTTTGTTTCTCCTACTGCTGGCTGAGATCGTTTCTCTTTTGTTCTATAACTGATTGATATTGTGATTCCACCAGGGTGGCTTATCTTTTGAGATTGTCTAATTCTTAATAAGACTGAGCACAGTTCACCATATACGGCTATCAATATGGCTATACAAAAATTTTGCATATAGCTCAGCATATGCTATGGTGTTTACTGGGTTTGGGGGTGCTTAGAATTTAGCCAAGGTATCACTTAGTAGAGAAAGGATAGCCTTGGAATAGTTCCTAAAGATTTTTAGTTTCACTGGATCCCCAGATTTAATTTTTATTTTAAGCAATACTTCCTTAGGGTCAGATCTGACGAGTGAAGACATTACACTGGGTGAGGAGTACTGGCCACCCCATGTTTGTGAGAACAAGGTCAAGGATTTTTGTACTCTCTGTAGGAGAATTAACCAAGTTGGATGTTGGTATTAGCAAAGTTTAAGAATTGCTGGGCTTTTACATCACAAGTAGTGTAGGCTTTCCAATCTATAGAGGGGTGGTTGAAATCCCTCATGAATATTGTACTGGGTTGAATGGTGAGGGACTCTAGTAAATTCAGAAAGGTAATATGGGTTTCTTGGGACATGGAGGAAGACCTAGTTATTGCAAGAATATGGTATGAGACCCTGTTTTTGGTGAGTTGAACATGTACGAGTTCCAGTGGCTCATACACTTTAACTAGTCTGGATGTGAGTTTGGTTTTAATGTAGAGTGAGGCTCATCTGCCTTTAGTTCCTTCTTGTGCAGTAGCTGATCTAAAGATGTGAAAGGCAGTATATCCTTGCATTGCTGGGGTACTATACACAACTTTAAACCATGTCTCCATCATTACACAGATGTCTACACTCTCCGAGGAGAGGAAGGCTTGCAGGGAGTGGAGTTTCTTGTTAAGACTTCTAGTATTCAGCAATACCTCCTTCAGATATTCCTTTGTGGGTTCAGTTAAGGTGGAAGGGTTATCAGTTTGGCATTGCCAAGAAAGGCACTATGGGGGTGAAAAAGATCTTTGCCAATATCCAAAAGCCTAGAGGGGATAAGTGCAGACCATCCATGGCAAAGCATCATGTTCGTCAGCTATGTTCCCCTAGGCTGTCAAATATTGTACTCACTTGGACTGACACCATAAGCTAAGCCATTTGTTAAAATCAATGGTTCTCTGTTGGTAATGTGGCATCATCCTTGGAGAAGGTAGTATGCTGTTCAGTGCAAGGCTCATACTTGCCTGAGACAGAATCAGTGAGCAAGTTCATGTCTTGCTTTATATAGTCAAGGGAGGTATGTCTCAGGTCATTAACACCCACATGGTCTATGACAGAGTCATACTGATACCCGTAGTTCAATGACCTGCATGCCTGTGACTTAATGGATCCTGTCCCCGGAAAGGCAGCTAAATGCGACTCTCTCCTTATTCAGTCTGGTGAGACACACATCAGTCTGCCTCACTACAGAATCACCAATGATCAGGAAATTTGGCTGTGCACTGGTTTACTTTAAAGACTTAGCAATAGAGGCACAGGATACAGTGTTACTATGTGTAGCTGTGGATGGTGTTTTAATGGAGTGTTTATGTGATGACTAAACACCCTTTTTTTGATTGTGCTGTGCAGGAAGTCTTAGTGTATACTGCACATTGTTTTATTACACTATGATATAACCCAAAGGCTGAGCCTGTAATTTTTCATTGTTTGATCATTGTTCTACCCTGGTAAACAATTTTAAATAAATAAATAAGTAAATAAAATACAATAATGTCCTGTCCTATAAATACTTTGAATATAACTTAACAGATATAATATCAGAAGGAATGCCATCACCTGAATCACTTCTTTTTAACCTCCCAGTGAGTTTAACCTCCCTGACTGTTTTTAAGATCCCAAACACTCCCAAATTAAAATCAGCACATCCTTCATAATCACCTTCTCTATGAATGGGTAAACCTTCAACGCCATCTGTACCTAGTGAAACGTGAAAAAAATAATATGTTAGGAACCTGGGTGGGAATTCCCAGATATGCTCAGAATTAGTCCAAAATGACAAAAAGTACACCAAGCCCACAGACATTGCCAACATCCTAGCTGACAGGTTCAGTGCAAACTTCTCCCCCCTCTCCCCACCAAAAGGGCAAATATCTATCCCAACAGAGTGCTGCCCCCTGACATCTCAGATGCTCAGGTAAGAGCCGCCCTCTCCAAAGCAAAAAACACAGCATCAATAGGACCAGATGGTGTCCCGAGCTGCGTCCTACATGAACTCCAAGAAGAGCTAAACCCAAACATAAAACTACTGTTCAATCTTAGCCTTACTACAGGATATGTACCCAAAGAGTGGCATACAGCAACAGTGGTCCTTCTCCACAAAGGTGGTGCCTCAATGGATCCTGGAAACTATCGCCCCATAAGCCTGACTAGCTTGGTCTGCAAAGCTATGGAAAGGATCATCATAGACCTCATAAATAAAGATATTGGGGACCTACAGACACTGGATCCTACCCAGTTTGGCTTTATTAAGGGCAGATCCTGCCTCTTAAACCTGGTCGATTTCTTTGAAACAGTCACCAAGGCCATTGACGAGGGGAAGGTGGTCCACACAGCCTACCTGGACCTCGCAAAAGCCTTCGATACAATACCCCACTCAGGCATTATAGATAAGCTCACCAGCTTAAATATAAACCCCTATGTCACTAGATGGGTTGCAAACTGGCTCAAGGACAGAACCCACATGGTTAGAATTGCTGGAGCCATGTCAGACTCCAAACCAGTTACAAGTGGCGTCCCACAAGGCTCAGTCCTGGGACCTCTCTTGTTCGGTATATATTTCTCGGCAGTACAGGCCAACACGGAAGGACTGTGGCTGACCAAGTTAGATGACTGCAAACTGGGCCATAATCAACTCTCCAGCCGACACAAGCATCCTCCAAAAGGGCCTCATAGAAACAGACAACTGGTGCCAGAGCCATGGCCTCAAGCTAAACGCCAAAAGTGTATAGTCATCCCTTTGGCAAAAACAAAGTGCCCACAAATTACCACATAGGTGGTAATCCATTAAGTACAGAAGAAGTCATTAGGGACCTGGGGACCCAAGTTGATAGCAATCTCTCATTTGACAACCACGTGGCCAAAGTGGTTAGAAAAACATTTTATATAGCCCACCTAATGATGAAGGGATTCACATCTAGATCAGGGGAGGTCATCGCACCTCTTTACTCATCCCTCATCAGGCCCATAATTGAGTACAATGCCCCTTTTGGGATGTACCTTACCAGACACCTGCAGCAACTGGAAAGACCCCAAAAGTACCTCACCAAGAGGATCAAAGGGCTCAAATAGATGCCATATGCTGCCCGGTTAAAGAAACTCCAACTCTACTCAGTGGCATACCGCCTGCTCAGAGGCGATCTGTGCCTGACGTATAAAGCCATGTCCAACCCAGAATTAATGGACATGCTGCACCTCAGAAAATCCAAATCCCATCGAGCTACGCTCTCGAGAGACTTGAACCTCAGCACTGAAATAAATAGGACATGCTGGAGGGACAGATTCATAACCCAGAGGCTCCCTTCACTCTGGAATAAAATCCCAGTCCAGGTTAGGCAGAGTCCCACATTGACTCTCTTCAAGAGGAATCTTGATGAGTGGATGGGAGATCGTAGGTTTACCCCGGCTATCACTTCTGTGTCACTGTTAGACAGAGGCACAGTATACTAACCTCAAAAAAAGGCATAGCAAAATTAATTTAAAATGGGTGGTGAAAGCCAAACACACTCTGGCTAGGCTTATAAATGCCCTAGGCAGATAGCCTAGTATGAACCTATGAACCTATGAACCTATGAACAGTTATTCTATGAATACCTCACCTGATCTCCTCTTTATCTACATGTTTGTCCCCTTGAATGCGCATGTCTGAAGATGGCAAAGATTTGATTGCCAATCAACAAATTGTTTGGATTCCGTACTATGTGATTTAATTGTTTAGAGTTCAGTTTGAATGGTCCTTGACTGCCATTTTCCAGGTTGGAGGGACCACTTTTGAATTTCTGCAGGCAGGTTATGCATTGTAACTTCTTCACACCAAATAAAAGCATCTTCCTATGAGAGTTAAAGCATAACTGTGCTTTTAAAATATCTAAAACAGCTAACACACTAGTGCCTTGGCTATTACCTTCTCGAGGTTGTAACATTTCAATAGTACTGCCAGAATTTAAATACATTGTGATTGCTAACAGATAAGCAAAACACTTAATACACTTTTAACAGAAATCTAATTGACTTAAAGTAAAAACCTCATAGCTAATTAATTATTTAAGCCACTTGGTCGAAGAGTCAAGTCAGCATTAAAACAATGAAACACTATAAAAAACTTTAAAAATCAACTGTCACAACAATTTTTTCATTTTAAATGATTCTACTACTAGGCTAGTTAAAATAGTTTCTTTATATCCCTTATGTATTCCTGTACTGTAATACATGCTGGCCTTGTTGTTTGCCCAGTCTGATAAATTAATTGGGAAATAATTAATAGCACAAACCACCACTATAACACAACAATTCTGAATAATCATTCTTTTACATAAAAGGCCATTTATGAGATGCACATCCCTAGAGCAGCCATCACATGTATTTAAATTCTCTGAAGTATGGTCTAAATCTGGATACATGCCAACATGCTTCAACTTATCCATGAGCTGGAGAAGATCCAATAAGATATTTTAGGGGTCCTTGTAACATTACCTTTCAGAACATCATCACTTTTAAGATATACAACTACCTTTTATTAATACTAGATGCTCCCTCAATAAATGAGACTTAATTTGTGACAAAGTCTTCACACTGATCAGTTCATGTCTCTCTTCTATAAAAATGTCTTTTATATTTAGGGGCTTCTGAAAACAAAATTGTAAGATTTGTTCTTTATGCCCTCTATAAGAGCATGAACCCATTTACACCACATGCAGCAATGCCATGGTGACATCACCCATCCATGTGCAAATGTTCACTACTAGGAGCCTACACCCCAGAACCTCAAGGTGCATGCATGTCAGGCATGGTGCTTAATCTCCCAAACATCTGCATTAACCAGGACTTATGAGAAGGCTATTTAGACTCTTATTACTTTCCTGAAATTAAACAATTACAAACAAATATGGATTACTGTTCTTTACATCCCTTCCTGGCAACAATACAGCAATACTGGACTATAACCTACATTGGATATCCATAAGAATTACACAAGAGACCACAGCTCTGTCTTTTGTGAGTCAGACAAAAAATGTTCCCACCTTCCCACCTGGTTACTGTTGTGTTCTTGAACACCACTGTCTTTTTAGTTGCCTGCCCCTTATGTTAATTTGACCATATATCTCATTTCTTCTCTGCTTTTACTGGCTGGTGTGAGTAAGCACAAAATTATCATTTTGTGAAATCACTCCCCTTCAACTATTTAAATGTATTAACCATCCTACTGTATTCCATAGTACCAAAATATAAAAGTGACCACCCCCTTTCAATCTATCTTGCTGTTTTAAAAATAGTAGCTTTCCACTAAAACTTAGCTTTTCAGATAGGTAAAACTTAAATTACTTACTTTCACATCTAACTCCTCTAGTGCACACTGCAGTGTTTAAGATACACCATTTTTTCATCTTACCTTTAAGCAACTATTGCAAGACCACCAGTTATTGGAGAGCCCACATTCTGCCTCTCAGTAGTCATCTTTGGATTAGTGCTTCTGTTTTCTCCTGGTGAGAGAAGGAGTGCAGTTACATTATTTCCTGGAGACTGCTGATCACCAGAAAGCTTAATAACTGCTTTATAGGTGACAGCTTGGAATCTGTGCTTATATTCTGATTCTGGTGAGAGTAGGAGCAGAGTGCATTGATTCCTGACTCATTCTGGTTGGAGAGTGAGTGTCTGTGTTTAATGTACCTAATTGGTCTGGTTGCTATTCAAGGCATCTACCAGAAAAAGGCTACAAGCCTGCAGACCCTTGCATCATCTGGGACAAGACTGTGGATCACCAAACAGGCTGTGGCCTGTTTCTCTTCTTGGGATTGGTGCTAACATTTTGCTTCTCATGAGAGAAGAAGCAAAGGAGTATTGTATCCCAACAGAGTGATGCCGTGCTGAGACCAGCATTAGTAGTAACCAGGCAGTAGCCATTCATGCGACTCCCCTCTTTCCATGATTCTTGACAAGCTAATTCTTTATTTTTCAGTAAGTACTGTTTGATTTCTTTCTAACGTCAGAATATCTGCATAAATACTTCATCCTTAAGTTTACCCTCAAGTGGTTTGGCAGTGCTCTATACAGTCTCAGATACCCTGAGTGGCATTTTTCCTGTAAAAGGAATATATAAGGAAACAGCTCCAGTACTTAGTAATAATGACCATCCTTCCTGGTATGTCTAAAGGTCAGTTCCCTGTGCTTCCGCCTATTAACCTGCTGAACTTGGGCATTCTGAGGCAGTGTAGCACAACCCTCTCCTCTTACCTCCCAACACTCAGACTTGTGAGAGATGCACTTATATATCCAAATTTGAAGCCATACACTCTCAAGCCAAGACCGGAATAGCTGGTTAAGAGGAGAAGGTCAACATCTGCACCACACCACATGCAACACATAGCCCTCCAAAACACCCACCATCACAGCTCTCACATAAAAACACAAACCACAAACCCACCTTCGCTGAGGCTCTCAATATAAATCTACGCAAACAGCAGAGACCTCCAAGGCAGAAACGCACTTAACCACCACAACACAGCACAAACCACAAGGCATGTAGCTCAGCTACACAGTGTGGCCCTCAGCCTAAGCACCTAAGGCCAAGCAGCTTGCCCAATACACTAATCACAGGTGACTTGATAGTGAAGCACACTGATGTCCCACTCACTAGGTTGAATAAGGAGAAGGTAATAGTCAGCTGTCTATCAGGTGCCAGAATCCAACACATAACACACGCACTCAGGTCACTCCACAAGTACAAGTATGATTCTGTCACTGTCCATGTGGGTATGAATGACCTGAGATGCACCTCCCTGGACTACATGAAAAGAGACATGGAGGAGCTCTCAGATTATGTGACCCAGGCAGGTATGAACCTAGCCCTGAGCAGCATCCTACCATCGCCCAGAATGATACCACAGTACAAGCAGAAAATAATTGACTTCAACAATTGGCTAAGGTTCTGGTGTCATTCTAAGGGTATCAAGTATCTGTCTGCTTGGGATGACATGATTAACAGACCTCGATGGTTTGCCAGAGATGGCCTGCATCTGTCACCCCTGGGTTTCCGGATACTGGCTAAGGCTCTTTCCACCCCATAGTGCCTTTTTTAGGCGATGTTCCAAAGACCAAATTACCACTGTAACAGCTATAAATAAATGCAATCTGAGGGTTATACTGACCAACACTAGAAGTCTAAATCTCAAGATGCACTTGCTCGAGGCACTCCTCAAAATGGAGAACATTGACATTTGTGCTGTAACGGAGACCTGGTTTAAAGCAGCAGAAAGCACCCCTGCGCTACCAGGCTATAACTCATTCCACACCTTTTGGCTCCAGAACATGGACCAAAGCTCCAAAGGCAGTGGTGTCTCCATATTCACGAAGGATATGCACATCTCCAGACTAGTAGGCCAGCATAACACATCTGAGATACTTCAGGTACAACTAACATTGGATAAGATGGCGATTTGGGTCGTAGCCTGTTATAGGTCCCCAATCATGTCCCAAGACTCTCACTCCATGTTCGTAAGCACCCTGAAAACTATTAGGGTCCAACCCAACACTCTCATACTAGGTGACTTCAGCTACCCTTCCATCAGTTGGGAAAACTACTCATGCACCAATACATTGCCCCAATCCTTCCTGGAATTCATGAATTCCAGTGCCCTGGACCAGCTCATTCTTACCCCCACTAGAGGAAGCAACATCCTTGACCTGGTTATTACTAACATGGGCAACCATTGCTCTACACCAATAGTCAATTCCTCCCTAGTTAGATCCAACCACAAACTAATCAGCATGGAAATCTACATCTCACCCACACCCCCCACAAAGGTAACCACCATGAAAAACTTCTCCAAAGCTGACTTTGGGCTCCAAAAAACAGAGGTGGCTAACTTCATGGCACCCATGTCAATGGAAAATAGATGCATGACTGCTGAATCATACACAGAAGCACTGTACAATCACTTACATAAATGAATGGAACTAGCCATACCCAACAGAATCAAGATGCTGTCTTCCAAAAAAAGGAAGACAATCTGGTGGTCCCCTGCCATTAATAAACTCTACAACAGAAGGAAGTAACTGTTGCAGAAAAAGGTGAAGTCCCAAGACTGGAAAAACTCCTTTATTAGCCTCAACAAAAAGTTAAGATCCCTCATCAAAAGCTCTAAAGCCAGCTATGAAGGCAGAATTGCAGCAGACACTAAAAAAACACAAAGCTTCTATAGTTATATCAAGAATCTCCAAGGCAATACCTAGGTTTGCTCTGAGTTACTGCACAATGATACCTCCTATACTGAGCCAACAGATATTGCCAACATACTCACTGACAGATTTATTGCCAGCTTTACCCCTCTCTCCCCTCTTAAAGGATCAATCACAATATTGGAGGAATGCCAGGCACCCAGCATTACTGCAGCACAGGATAAAGCTGCATTGTCCAAGGCCAAGAATACAGCTTCCATGGGACTCAACAATATCCCTGGCTGTGTTTTACATGAACTACAAAGTGAACTGGCACCACATCTGTGTACCTTGTTCAATCACATCCTTACCTCAGGATTTGTCCCTACCAAATGGTGCACTGCTACAGTCATCCCTCTCCATAAAAGAGGAGCGACTACACACCCTGGGAATTATCACCCCATTAGCCTGACGAGTCTGATATGTAAGGCTATGGAGCACATCATCATGGACCAAATTAACAAGGATACAGGGAATCTCCAAACTCTGGATCCCACGTAGTTTGGTTTTGTGAAGGGTAGATCATGCCTGCTCAACCTGGTTGACTTCTTTGAGTCAGTCACCGGAACTGTAGATGGGGGCAGGGCAGTTCATACAGCCTACCTCAATCTGGCCAAGGCCTCTGATACCATTCCCCACTCAGGAATTATTGATAAACTCACCAAACTAGGCATCAACCCCTATATCACTAAGTGGGTTGCACATTGGCTCACAGATAGAACCCACAGTGTGAAAGTAGTGGACTCCAAGCCAGACTGATGACCAGTCATGAGTGGAGTCCTACAGGGATCGGTCCTGGGTCCTCTCCTGTTTGTCATCTACTTCTCAGAAGTTCAGGCCAACATGGAGGGACTCTGGGTGACCAAGTTCACAGACAACTGCAAGCTGGGAGCCATTATTAACTCCCCAAGTGATGTAGACATCTTACAGAAAGGCCTCACTGAGACCAATGACTGGTGTCAAAACCATGGCCTTAAGCTTAATGCCAAAAATGTGTCGTCATCCCCTTTTAGAAAAACTCAGTTCCCACTAATTACCACATCGATGGGAGCCCACAGAACACTGAAGACATTATAAGAGATATGGGGACACAGGTTGACAGCAACCTCTCCTTCGACCACCACATTGCCACTGTAGTCAGAAAGTCCTTCTATGTGGCACATTTCATTTCCAAGGATTTTGCATCCAGAACGAAAGAGGTCATCATCTCTCTCTACGCTTCCCTCATTAGGCCATTCATTGATTATAATGCCCCATTTGGCATGTACCTCACTAAACACATGCAACAGCTGCAAAGGCCACAAAAGTACCTCACAAAGAGGATCCTGGGCCTTAAACACATGCCCTACATGGACAGACTCAAAAATCTCCAGCTATTCTCTGTCTCATATCATCTACTAAGAAGCAATCTCTGCTTGACTTACAAAGCCATGTCTGACCCAGCTCTGTTGGAAATGCTACATGTAAAGAAATCCCAATCTCTCTGCACCACACACTCCAGAGACCTCAATCTCATTACCACAATCAACAGAACATGCCGGAGGGACAGGTTCATAACTCAGAGACTGCCCATGCTCTGGAATAGACTTCTCATACATGTCAAGCAGAGCAGCTCACTGGCCCTCTTCAAGATAAATCTTGATGAGTGGATGGGAAATAGAAAGTTCACCCCGGGGATCACTCCAGTGGCTCTACTTGATAGAGGGACTGGGAACTAACATCGGCTGGTATGATGTCAAGGCATTTCTATTGGCTAGGCTTGTAAAGGCTCCAGGGCCATTAGCCTAGTACACACCTATGAACCTATGAACCTGAGAAATAATACTACTAGGTGATGTGAATGTCAGTTGGTTGGATATAAATTCTAACTCCCCTACATCTAGCATGAACTTATTTTGTTTCACACAACTAATTAATAGCCTCACACATTATAGCAAGATATCAAATTCCCTATTAGACTGGATCCTAGTATTGGACCCTAGCAAATACACCACATCGGGTACAATGGCTGACTGTATCAGTGATCATCTTCAATCTATACAACCAGGTATCTTACATGTCCACTTAGACAGCATGTTTATAAAACAACACACAACCTTTCAAAGATTAACCCAGAAATGTTCATTACTAACCTATTATCTATTAACTGGAACTTCCTAAAAATCCTCTCCTTAGATAATGCTGTAAATGAATTCAATACAACTTTCCTTAGTATCCTAAATAACCTTGCACCTACTAAAAGGAAGAGAGTAAAAATAAATAATGCAATTTGTCTATCCAAAAAGAGTAGAACTCTAATGCGGGATAGAGAAAAAACATGGAAAGAATGCCAAAAATATAAAACACCACAATATCTTGAAACTTCAGAATGCTTGCCAATTGTCTCTAAAAGCAAATTGATGAAGACACAAAAACTGTGCTATAATAACTTTCATAATAATAATAAACACAACACTAAACAATTCTGGACAACCATTAAAGAAATGTTGCATCCCAGCCATAAATTCAACCCTGACCCCTCTCCCAATAACTCATCACTTTAAACTGCAATACAATTCAACTCTTTTTTTTCATAGATAGTATAGCATCTATAACCAATGATTCCCCAACATCTATTCCTAACCCTGCCCAGCAGCCATGTATTACCACATCCACTTTCACCTTTAAACCTATGCCCTCATCCTTTATAAAACTACTCTTAAGCAAACTTAAACCAAGCTCTACTTCAGCTGATGACCTTCTAAGCGAATACCTTAAAATAACAGCCAGTGGCATTGCCTACCCTGTCTCAGTACTTAAAATTGGTCAGTTCAAGAATTCCACATTTCTTCTCTCTCAGGAAAAAGTCACACAAAGTAGGAAATGATGTCCTATGTAGGGTTACAGTAGTGTGTGGAAGAGAATTGTCTTAATGTGCATTGTGATAGGTGGGGGTCAGGATTGGTATACATGTTTCTTCCAAGACATATAGCAATTATATCCCCCACTCCAAAATACTTATTATTTATTAAAAAACAAGTGCTAAACTATCTTGTGCAGGAAGAACTCCTATCCCCCACCCAACATGGCTTCCATCCTTCTAATCTATATAGATATTGTCAATAAAGCTAGAGATAATAGCAAACTAGTCTCATCTTAATTTCTAGACTTGTCTGAAGCCTTTGACACAGCTTGTCACAGCAAACATCTACTTCAAATGTCCTCATTAGGTCTCTCTCAGCCCACCCTTCTACAGTTCAAAAACTACCTATCAAATAGGTATCATGACTAGCACTCCACCCTCTCTCCATACCTTCCACTCACCACCGGTGTACCACAAGGTTTGGTCCTCGGTCTCCTGTTCTTTAACATTCACACCAATGCCCTCTACATATCCACACTACAGGGCTTCCTAATAGAGCACACAGATGACGCCACACTCATTTGCACATTCGACAACATGGCACACCTCAAAAAATTATTCAGGAAGCTTTAACAACAAATGAAACATGGCTTTGCAACTCACAACTCATGCTCATCCCTAAAAAAAAAAAAACTACTACTTTTTCCCCCAAATCTCTCTCCCATGGGAAAAAAAAACAAAATTTAATTCCTCTCTCTTGATAATACAACCACTGAAGTCAATTCTCATTGCAAACTATTAGGGATGGCAGTGGATGATAATCTTTCATTCGACCTGTATATGCAAAATTGTATAAGAAAACCTCATCATAAACTAGGGATGCTTTGCAGAGTCAAAACCTTTCTCACTGACACAACTAAATCCACACTTGCCACTATTTATCTCCTCCCCACACTTCTTTATGGTGATCCCATCCTTACTAACCTTCAGGCATCACAAAAATCAAAACTTGAACATTGCTTTAATAAAGTTGTTAAATCTGCAGCAAATACCCCTCTCAGAGCCCACCACTTTATATCACTAAAAAGCCTCAACTAGTTAGAACTGCCTCAGCTAACACATACACAGCTTCTTACCACCTATAAAATTATCCAGAATTATCCAGCATCCATCTGCTTAAACAGCACTAAATAACCTTCTACAGAACTATGTGCCTAGTTTGTGATTATGATACAGTGACCAAAACCTTCTGTCTGCCTACAAACCTATGAAATCTACTGGGCATTGTCTGTACTCATACCATGTTTCTAAGGCCTAGAAAAAATATGAAGGAATAGCCTTTTGAGTTATTCAAGCTAGGATAATATATCAAGCAGTAGTATAAATTAAACTCCAGACAATAGCAATAAATAGTAAAAAATCTTGTTGCGATCAAAATTTCTTCACATTTGCAAATAAAAACAGCTTCACATTATTTGTACCAAAACAGCAAATCTTTCTTGTTGCGATTTTTGGGTGAAACTTGTATAAATCGATAGATAGGCACAGTGCTTCTGTAAAGAAATTAGAAATAAATCTTTTGTTTATACATGTTTCAAAAACAAAAAATCAAACATTCAATTTAATTCTGTAGAACTGTAAACATATAATTGTAATTGTGGTTTTTATGGTTACCTAAATGTGTACCATTAGGTGTTAAACATCTTATCAACTATGTAGGCTAACTTTTCTAAAACATACTACACTTTCCATTGTCTGTGTGATTGGATAGAAAAACTGTATGCAGGAAATCAGGAAGTAAAATCTGATTGGGTGAAAAATTGAAATGCAGATCGTCTATGAGTCTTTTAACAAATACCAGAGATGACATCATAACTTGGGTTATGTGTGACTGGTATTTTTTATAGAAACTAAATGTTCTTGGTGTACAGCAGATTCACAGTGAAATAACAGTATTTTTTTAAATACACAGGAGAATTTAAGTAATAGACTTTGTAGCAAAAGCTGACTATGTTCTTGCTCAATATATCCCTAAATGTGAACAAATACCTGTTAATACCTTGCGTCTGCTTACTCTCCTTTCTTCACTCACTTCCTTAATTCTATCATTTTCTCTGGCCTGGCTTTCTCACTAAATATACCATAAGCCTGTTTTTGTCACTTTGTAGTGAAATTCCTATTTGCATTATGCAAACTTACCTTTAATTTCTCTATTAACTGTTAAATCAATGTCATATAACTTGCATCTACTCTTAACCAATGTTTTCATATTATGTCTAATTTGGTAGAATTATTTAAACTGTATTTGTCTTTGAATTATTTTTAAAAACTGTAGAATTATTATTCTTTAAAATGTTTTGTAATACTTCGGAGCTTTTCTGCCTGGACCTTGACTGAAAATAAGCTCCTACCTAGTCAGACTTTCCTAGTAATCAAATGTCAAGAAATAGGTAACTAAATAAATAAATAAGGGTCTCAAGTACTTGAACGAATGGACACTATAACATCACCCAGTAGGTTTATGTCATAGATTCAAAGTCACAAAGATATATATATATATATATATATATATATATATATATATATATATATATATATATATGTGTGTTTTGTGCATGCTCCAGGAATTACTCCACAGTGTAACTAAACCAAAGGCAAGTGTTTTTGCAGGGGGCAAGCCCCCCTGCACCCCCCTATTATATATACTAACCCAAGATTGCACAGTAACTGGGAAAAGGAAATATTCCCCTACCCAGTGATTGTCAATCTCGCATACCTGTCAAGCAAATGGTGTCACTCTCCTGGATGTCAGCATTTGATTATTTTGATAGGATGTCCAACAAATATATTATATACTGTGGCCCACCATGTCAAAAGCTTCCAGGAGCTCAAGGAAGATGAAGACAGAATATGACAAAGATAACACATAGCAGTACCACCTTCATGGATCAGGGTGATATAGCAAATCTACTGGCTGATAAATGCAACTCAAACTTCAACCCCACCCCACCCCAGCTCCACCAGGTGAAATCCCCTCCAACATTTATTTATTTTTTTTATTTTATTTTACATCTGTTGACCGGGATAGTCCGACTGGATATATGTCCATTTTCAGTGAAGGCTCGGGAAGAAAAGCTCCAGAGACACACATAAGACAAAACATTTAAGGCATGCAAATTTACAAGTATATACAGAAAATGCAGTCCATAGGAAGGAACTCACAGTATTCATAGTAACTTTACATAAACATAATTTGTCGTCAGTTAGCAAATTAGATAAGAGGACAGAATGCACACAATAATTTTTATCTTTGATTGACAGAGTGGTGGTTAATCTGGGTTAGTACAAGGGCAGAGCCAATGTGTTCTAAAGTATTGTTTCAGGCCATTTTTGAAAAGATATAGGGAGGGTTCCATGATAAGAGAGAATTCCATGTTCTACCAACAAAGTTGGCAAAGAGGGAGACTCCAGCTGCATTGTTAGGTGTTTGTGTTTATATCTGGAGTCTGGTGGATGAGCGTAGTGGCATGGGGTTATTATAAGGTTTTAGTATGTTTGTGAGTGCAGGAGTATTTTCAAGTTTGTTGAGTATTTTGTGTGCTACTATAAGCTGGTTGACCAGTATTACATTGGGTAATTCAAGCCATCCTAGGTGTTTGAGGTTTTCACAGTGATGGGTCCTGTATGTGGAGTTTGTGGCAAATCTGGCAATGTGGTTATAGGAGCATGAGAGCTTGTTGAGTTTGGATTTATTCAAATTAGAGAGTATGGGGGAACGCATATAGAAGGGTGGAAAGAAGATGAGAGTGAACAATGGCAGTCCTGGCTGATGGGGTTAGGAAGTGAATATTTCTATATAGTGACCCAAGCTTCTTGTTGATTGTGTTAATAGTTTTATTGACATGCAAATCAAATTTGAGTTTGTTATCAGCTATGACCCCTAATAGTTTAGTGTGGTTATCAGGGGTAATAGTGGTACCATTGTTGGAGGTAATAGAGATGGAGGGTGGGGTGGATCTATTAGTGGTGGCAAACAGAAACAATTTAGTTTTGTTAGTGTTCAGGAGTAGCCTGTGATTAGAGCACCAGTGTTCAACTATGTGAAATATATTCTGGGTTAAGGTTTGTAGTTGTGATGGAGAGGAGGCAGAGCAGATCATTGTAGAATTGTCTGCATACTGGATGCAGGATGCTTTTGGGAGGACAGTGTGGAGGTCATTGATGAAGATAGAAAAGAGTAGGGGACCTAATATTGATCCCTGAGGGACTCCAAGGGTGAGAGATAATAGGGTGGACAGTTTGCTCTGCCATACTACTGCCTGTTGTCTATTGCTAAGGTAAGAGAGGAACCACTGGATAACATGGTTGTCCAAGGAAATAGATTCCAGAGAGTGAATGAATAATTGGTGGTTAACCATATCAAAGGCCTTAGAGAGATCCAAGAAGAGAGCAGTGGATAGCATGTTATTGTTCTAATTTTGTTTTATGACATTAGTAAATGAAAGGAGGGCAGAGGTTGTGCTGTGATGGGGACTAAAACCATGCTATGAGTTTGCCAGCAGATTGTTCTGGGTAAGATAGTGCATAAGTTGCTTATGTACACACTTCTCCATTATTTTAGCTAATGGTGAAAGAATGGCTATTGGTCTGTAGGTGAACAGTTCTATAGAAGCACCGCCTTTATGGAGTGGGATAACATGGGATATTTTCCAGATAGAGGGGATGGCACCTTCTATTAGTGTCCTGTTGATCAGGATGCAGATAGGGTAGGCTATGGTATCTGCTGGAGGAGGTTGTCGGATAGGGTGGTGGGTTTTAATTTTTTAAGAAGGGATCGGATGAGGGTGATGGAGACTGACTGGAATTTGAAGGGGGGATGGGTAGTAGGTGAGAAAGGAGTGGGGGTAGAACTTGTGGGGGTTAGCTGATTGGCTAGGGACTGGATAGTGTCAGTGAAAAAGTTATTAAAGGCATTGGCAGTAGTCTCAGAGGGTTTGTGGGTGAGGTTTGATGGGGTTGGAGTGGTAGATTGTCCTGGATGTAAAAGTTGGTTTATACCTAACCAGAACTTTTGGGGGTTATTTTGGTGTTCTTGCAGGAAGTTGTGGTAGTAGTTTTTTTTGTCAAGTAGAATGGATTTTTTTGTATTGTTCCTATACTCTACAATATATTAAATGGTAGAGGGGGGGCTTTAGCATTACACCATTTGTCCCAGGTTTTATTTCTAAGATTAATTTTTGACTTGGTTTCTTTAGAGAGCCAAGGTGCAGAGTTTGATTTTGTTCTAATAGTTCACGCAGGGGCATGAGTGTCAAGGATACCTAGGAATGTAGCATTGAAGTGTGCTACAGCCTCCTCTAGTGGCAAGTGTTGAAGGGTTGCCCAGTTGATGGAGCTGAGCACATTTTGGAAGTTGATAGCGTTGAAATTTTTGTTACTTCTGACAGTTTTTAATTTTGTCCGGTGGGGGTTTCCTGTCTTTTGCTTAATAATGTAAGTTGGAGAATGATCACTGAGGGTATCGGGGAGGGTACCAGATTTATCCATGTGGGGGTGACTGTTGATCAGTATCCAGTCTAATATGCTTTCTCTGTGAGAAAGCTTACTAATCCTAGTAGGGGCAGTTATTATTCGTGTGAATCCGAAGAGATTAACATGAATGACAGGGGAGTCAGCTAAACAGGTGTTCCAGTCTACATTGAATTTACCAAGTATAATGATTTCTTGGGGATAGGTCGTAAATGTCCATTGGAGAATATTTTTGAGGGTGCTTATGTTATTTCCTGGGGGAATATAGATACAGATAATGTTTATGCTTTTAGTAGTATTTATTTGAATTTTAGTAGTGAGGATTTCTGCATTATTAAATCCTTAGTAACACATAATGTGTTTTTATAGAGCACTGCTACCCCTCCTCCCTTCTTTCCGATGCGATCCAGTCAGTGCATGTTATAGCCTGGTAGTAGAACCTGACAGTCATTAGTAGAAGGTTTTAGCCAGGTTTCTGTGAGGCACATTATGTCGGGGGAGTGTACTGCTAGAAGAGTGTGTAGGTTGTGGATTTTATTATTCAGGCTTCTGATATTTAAGTGAAAGGTTAGAAGAGAGTTAGGGGGTCTGTTATGGAGTAGGTTAGTGGGGGGTGTTGATACAGGAGTTATTGTCCATAGGTATGGATGGGCCAGGGTTGGGATGAATATCACCATCTATGATAAATTTATAGTGCAGTTTAATTATAAGCTTTAAGAATTTGTTTAGATGTTTTAGATATTGCTTGTCCCTGGGGGTGGAGTTTTATGGTTTTAACATGGTGATATGTTAGTAGGGTTGAGGATTTCAATCTGAGAGGTATGGTTAAGAAGGCTGTAGTATTGGAGAAGTCTAAGGTGGATGTTTGACATTTTGGGTAATGGAATCTGAGGGAGTGGTGACTTTCATAGGCAGTGAGGAGATAAAAACTAATCATGAGAGGTAGGAGAGATAGTATTAGAGTATTTTTTGGTGCTAGGGTTGTAGGGGGCCTAATTAGTTTAGGATACATTGTTATTCCAGGATTAGATTAGAGGGAGGTGGAGAAAGAGGTAAGGGAGGAGGGTTAAATGGAGTGTTTATGGACGTATAAATGTAGTGGTACTGGGGGCGGGTGGTAATAGGGGGCAGGGCAGAGCATGGAGCGAGCCCGAGCGAAGCGAGCCCGAGCGAAGCGAGGGTGAGTGGAGCGGGGCTAAACCAAGCTACAAGATTTTCCAAGTTGTAAGTAGAAACACTAACATGAAACGTTAAACTTCAGCTCAAACTTATGTATTTTTTAGCTAATATATTGTTTAGCTGGGTAGAACCACTAAAAGATAGTGTAAAATTTACAGTTATTTATTTATTTATTTCAGTTTGAGGAACACTGGGTTCAGGAGCCCATTTTCAGTGGAGACCCAGGGAGAAATGCTCCACATTACATAGTAAACATTAAGATACAACAAATTAAAATAAAAGATTTAAAGATACAATTACTTTACAAATCAGAGACATGGTGTATTACATTGGTTACATAGTGTCTGAATCATGTGATGATATGAGTATTTCAGTGGTTACATATTATCTGAGTCTTGTGATGGCAGTATAAGTCCAATTTAAGGGAGGGGAGAAAAGGGAAAATAGACGATTTACAATATTTACGTTCATGCATTCATGATAATAGTGTTAGATTAAATAGTATCCAGGGTGAGCTAAGATGTTTAGCAATAGACGGAGTTTAGAAATTTAAGTTGGAGTAGAGAGAATAGTAGGCTAGGTGGAGAGAGTGCAATTGCACTTCCAGTTGGAGAAGAAGTAGAAATGGAGTTGAGATTTGAAGTTATCAAAATTTTCTGTGGTTCTTAATGAAGGAGGGAGAGAATTCCATTTTTTGGCTAAGGAAAAAGACAGGAGAAGCTGTCTAGCAGGGCAGTTTGATTTGTAGACAGTGATTAGGTTTAGGTGAGCAGATCTTAGTGGCCAGTGAGGGGTGTATGGTTGTAGGATGCTGGATAGTGCAGGACATTTAGTAGGATTAAATAATAGCCTGTGGGCAGTAGTAAGTTGGAGATTGTCTAGATAGTTGGGGAGTTCTAGCCAGTTTAGTAAGTGGAGGGCAGAGCAGTGATGGGAGGAGACTTTGGCTTTGAATGCGAATTTTGAAATGTTATTATACCAGCTTTCCATTTTGGAAGAGATGGAGGCAGATAAGTTGGTTAGTGGAGGAGTGCCATACATTAGTGAGGGAAGCAGATAGGTAGTGGTGAGAGTTTGTCTTGTAGAAGGAGAAAGATAGTAGATGTTTCTGTATAGCAAGCCAAGTTTTTGATGTGTTTTCTTTATGTTTAGGTGAATATGGGTAACACATTTTAGGTGTTCATCTATAGTTACCCCAAGTAGTTTGGCAAAGGGAACAACTTCTATGGTAGAATTGTTATGGCTGATAATTTGGAAAGAGTTTTTATCAAGAGGGGAGGATTTAGAGGGAGAGAATAGTAATATTTTGGATTTGTTAGCATTTAGAGATAGGTGGTTTTGAAGCATCCAGTTCTCAGTGGTGGAGAAGGCAGTTTGAGTCTTTGTTTGAAGGTCAGGGAGGTTAGGGGCACAGCAGATTAAAGTAGAGTCATCTGCATATTGTACGATTTGGTATTTGGAATGGCAGAGTGGAAATCATTGATAAAGATTTTAAATAGCATTGGGCCGAGAATGGATCCTTGGGGAGTCCCAGTGGGGGTGGGAAGGAAGTTTGAGGTGCCTTTTCTCCATTTTACAGCTTGAGATCTGTCAGATAGGTAACTTGAGAACAAGGACAGGGTATTGTGAGAAAGGTTAAGGTTAGCAAAGTGGCTTAGGAGATGAGTATAGGAGACTGTATCGAAAGCCTTGGAGAGCTCTAATAGAACTGTAGATACTATTTGTCCAGAGTCGTGGACATCGTTGACTATATCTAGGAATGAGAGAATAGGGGTTATAGTGCTATGGCCAGGTTGGAAACCATGTTGGATTTGAGAGATAAGTTGGCTTTTGGTTAGGAAAGGTATGAGTTGGTTGTGAATGCATTTTTCCAGAATTTTTGAAATTGGGGAGAGGATGGCTATGGGGTGGAAGTTTGAGATATTATTATTTTTGCCACCTTTGTGGAGAGGATGAATAAAGACTGCATGCCACAGCTTGGGGACATAAGATTCCTGTATGGATCTGTTGATTAGGATGCTAATGGGGATGATGATTCCATCTGCAGCAATTTTTAAGAACTGAGATGGGAAGTTGTCTGGGGCATTGGAGCATGGTTTTAGTTTACAGAGAAGTTTTTTTATGTAGGAGGTAGAGATAGGTTTGAGTTCAAAAGTTGGGGGAGAGTTGAGTTTAGAGGCTGGGGAAGAGTGACTGACTTGTGTGGACGGGTTATTATTTGGGAAGGTCTTGGTTAGTTCAGCTATAAAGTTAGTAAAGAAGGAGCTAAATAGAGAGGCGATTTCCGGATCAGATTTAGTAGTGTCAGGGCAGGGGTTGTTTTTGTTAAATGGGTTGAGAAGTGAGTTAATGGAGTTCCAGAATTGTTTGGGGTTGTTGGAGTGGTTGGCTTGGAGTTTCATATAGTCGGATTGTTTGTGTTTGATTATATATTTTTAGTAAGGTTGCGGAGTTGCTTATATTTAAGAAGGGTTTCAGTCTGTTTATTGTGGTGGTAAAGTTTCCAGCATTTATCTCTTTGTTGCATAAGTCTTTTGGCTTCCTTAGTTAACCATGGGGCGGAGTTGGTTTTTATTTTTTTTTGTTCTTAGTGGAGCTAGGGAATTGAGTACATTTAGGAAGGTTGAGTTAAAATAATCAATGGTATTGTCTAGAGGAAGTATTTTTAGAGTGTTCCAGTTTGTTTGTTTGAGGGTGTTAGAGAAAGTTGTGGGGTTGAAGTTTGTAAGGTTATGTGTATGTATGTATTGGTGCTGGTGGGGTGAGGAGTGGGTTGCTCGGTGGATGAAAGCAGGTAGGTGGTCACTAATAGAGTCTGGAAGGATGCCTGAGTGTGAGATGTTGTTTGGGTGGGTAACTAGGATCCAGCCCAGAGTTGATCCTGGGGGATTGATTTTGTTAGGTCTAGTGATGGAGATGGTTATTTGGGTAAAGTTGAATAGACTGACAGATATGGCTGGATTCTGATTATTAATTTTGTTACAATCTACGTTAACATCACCTAGTATGTAGGTCTCTTGCTTAATATTAGTTGAGGCCCATTGGAGGATTTCTTCCAGAGTTGTAGTATTGTTACCAGGGGGAATGTAAAGGGATATGATGCAAATGCTTTTATGATTATTCACTTTTAGTAAACCTATTACTAGTTCCGCATTGTTGAACAGAGGAATGGGATTTAGGTATGGAATAATGGAGAGTAGATTAGAGAATATTAAGTCTGTCCCTTCACCTTTTCTATTCAAGCGGTCATACCTAAGGGCTTGGAACCCAGGAGGTAGGATTTCTGAGTCAGAGATGTATGGTTTTAGCCAAGTCTCAGAGATGGCTACAATGTCAGATAGGTTGTGGTTTAGCCAGGCATGAAAGAGGGCTATGTTATTTCTTAGACTCTGAGCATTGAGAGTGATTATTTTCAGGATTTTGTGGCTGGTGGTACTGCTAGTGATTGGGGGGATGGAGTTATTAGTAGTACTAGGTCCAGGGTTTGGGTGTATATCACCTGCTAAGAATAGGCAGTTAAAGAAAGGTGGTAGCAGCGTTACACTTAATGTTAGTGAGGGTAACGCCAGTCGTTTTGTAGCATTACACTTCAGGGGGTACGAGGTTGCAGATACTCTGTTCTGAAACATTTTAGGAGGTAGGGGTTACTACTAAAGAGGTGTAGGGAATGCCGTACAGTGTCATGGACCCAGGGCAGGCTGACTTTAGTTACTAGATTAAAAATGAACACATATAGAGACCTTATTAGCTTTTCAGAGTGGGGGGTAGGAGAAATTAAAATTCTCACCTAGGGTCTTCAGGATTAAGGTGTCATTCTGGTGTTGTAGGCCTTTCAGGTGGGGAGCAATTTGTAGAGGGGATTTCACCTGGTGGAGGATATAGTGTTAGAGCACAGGCAACTTTGTAGTTTCACTCAGCTTGAAGATCAGAACTGAGGGACAGTATACACTACACATGCATTACAAAAGCAGCTTGCATCTGTTCTGAGTCTAGGCTTCCATTAATTAATTACATACAATATGTGATTAGCATCTATCCCTTACTTCAGCAGTTTGGCAAGGGTTTGATAGAATTTACTGTAAATATGCACTATTTACCTTTAACAACTTAGCGACTTGATATGTAAATATGTACAGTATATCTTTAACAATTTAGCGACAAATTCAGCAATATATTTGTTGGAATAGTTAAGTAAATAACATCCAGATAACCCCAGAGAACTTCAGTGTCTAATCTAGCAGATACAAGACTATTTCAGAGTCAAAATGATTTCCAAATATCTGACTCGAGCAGTCACCAAAACTTTGTATGGCTATACTAGTTAGTTATCTAGCCGAGATACATTGCGCTATCTTCTGTAGCTCTTGTAACACTCAATTGAGTATATGCAGCTCTAGATCAATCAGAATGAACATATATAGTAACATTTCCATTAGATTAAATGAAACAGTTATTTAATACATAGACTAGGATATAACAGGTAACATACCACTGTAGTATGCTGCTGTCTGGGTCCACTATCACTGGGTCATTTAAAAAATGGCGGGCATTGAGGGGATAAGAAACCTCGCGTTACGTAACACTAACAAAATGGGGTGGGACTGTGTAGGAGTGGGGCTAAACCAAGCTACAAACTTTTCCAAGTTGTAAGTAGAAACACTAACATAAAATGCTAAACTTCAGCTTAAACTTATGTATTTTTTTAGCTAATATATTGTTTAGCTGGGTAGAAGCGCTAAAAGATAGTGTAAAATTTACATCAATGTAGTCTTAGTGTTACACTTAATGTTAGTGAGGGTAACGCCAGCTGTTTTGTAGCTTCACGCTTCAGGGGTAAGAGGTTGCAGCTACTCTGTTCTGAAACATTTTAGTAGGTAAGGGTTACCACTAAAGAGGTGTAGGGAATGCCACACAGTGTCATGGACCCAGGGCAGGCTGACTTTACTTATTAGATTAAAAATGAGCACATATAGAGACCTTGTTATCTTTTCAGAGTGGGGGGTAGGAGAAATTAAAATTGCCATCTAGGTTCTTCAGGATTAAAGGTGTCCTTCTGGTGTTGTAGGCCTTTCAGGTGGTGAGCAATTTGCAGAGGGGATTTCACCTTGTTAGCTTTTCAGAGTGGGGGGTAGGAGAAATTAAAATTCCCATCTAGGGTCTTCAGAATTAAGGTGTCCTTCTGGTGTTCTAGGCCTTTCAGGTGGGGAGCAATTCACAGAGGGGATTTCACCACTGTAATATGCTGACATCTGGGTCCACTATCACTGTGGCGTACATACTACTCCCAACTATTAGCAGGGGCCAGGTGTTGACAGCACTCACTTAAGCCAAGAACACTACCTCAGTGGGTCCTGACAATATCCCTGGTTGCTTCCTGAATAGTCTAAAACATGACCTATCAGAACCACTTGAGACACTCTGCAACTACATCCTTGAAACAGGCTAGATATCCAGTGAATGGAGGACCGCAACTGTCATTCACCTCCACAAGGGCAGACCATCAAATGACCCAGGGAACTATAGATCCATTAGTCTAAGAAGCCTAATATGCAAAGCCATGGAATGAATTTTCATGGAAACAATAAACAAAGACATTGGCAACCTGCAGACACTGGACCTATCCCAATTTGGCTTTGTTAAAAGAAGGTCATGCCTACTTAACCTGGTAGATTTTTTGAGAGGGTCATCAAGACAATGGATAAGGGTAAAACAGTGCACACTGCATATTTTGACCTAGCCAACTCATTCAATACAATACCCCACTCAGGCATTGTTGACAAGCTCTCTGAGCTTGAAATAAATCCCTACATAACTTGCTGGATTGCTGGCTGGCTCACAAACAGGACTGAAGAAGTCAGGAACAGTGAGACCAACTCCACAGATGGTGCAGTCACCAGCAGAGTACCCCAGGACTCCATGCTGGGCCCACTCCTGTTTGGCATCTACTCAGTAATCAAGGCTAATGTTCAAGGCTTCTGGCTCACCAAGTTCACAGGTGACTGTAAATTAGGAGCTATTTTAGATTCACCCCAAGACACCAATGTCTTGAAAGAGGATTTAACACAGAGAAATGACCAATGCTAAAGTCATGGGCTAAAATGCAATACCAAAAAAAAGGCATTATAATGCCCTCTGGAAAACTATCAATCTAAGTTAACTACTACATCAATAAAACACCCCTAAGATTTGACCCAATAGTAAGGGATCCAGGAATATATGTAGACAGCAATATGGCCTTTGACCAACATGTAGCTCAGACAATAAGGAAATCATTCAATGCTGCCCATCTTACATGTATGATGTCCAGGCCCAAGGAATTTGTAATACCATTCTACTCAGCCCTTATCAGAACTATCATTGAATTCAGTTTTTTTTTTTTGGCATGAATCTAGTCAGACACTTGCAACTGTTGGAATGCCCACAAAAGTTTCTCACTAGGAGAAATCAGGGCATGGATACCCTTTCCTACACTGATTGCCTAAAGGCTCTGCCTGTTTATTCACTGCTGTGAGGGGATCATTGACTGGCTTTCAGGGCTGCCTCGGACTCAGCCCTGATGGATCTGTTGCACATATGCAAAAAAAAAAAAACAGCACCAGAGACACTAGATCCAGGGATCTGACCTTTACTTCTGACATAAACAAAACATGCTGAAGTGATATGTGTCCCAAAGGATTTATGCACTATGGGAATAGGCTCCTCACTCATGTAAAACAGAGTTAATCCCTAACACTATTCAAACAAAACCTAGACAATTGGATGGGAAATCATAAATTTGCCCCCAGGCTGGCAATGTCCCTTATTGACAGAGGACATCAATAAAAAAAATGTATTATCCTAATACCCCCCCATACAAATCCTTAGGTATATCCCTACTAACATGCCCCCCATATAGATGCCAATGATACTCAGGATCCAAATGGTTTGGGGTGCACAGCTAGGCATGTAAGTGCCCTAGTGGTCACTAGCTTGGCAATAACCTATGAAGCTATGATTCTATGATCCGAGTGGTTCAAAGGAAACTTTAGCCAGCTCCATAAGACCAGGACGCAGCCTGCAGTAGGCTGGGTGAAAAGATGGCATGACATTCATAACCTCAAAGTCAACATAAACAAATTCAGCCCAGCAGGATCTAGGATATTTATGAAGGACACAGTGCTATACTCTATTAGTGCATCATTGCAAAAGGCACTGTGATACTGACAGCCTAATAAGCAAAGAAGTGTTAACCTTCATCACACTTGGAAGAGGAAGAACCTTTAAAGGTGCTAAAACATGCTGGGTTATATAGGATGTCCAAAATTTGAAAGTGTAGCCAGATAATTCAATGCAGCAAAGATCTCACACGACAAAAGACTGTCTTCTTACATGGGATTACTGCGCGGTATGCAGCACAGGAATCATGTCAACAGGGCAACACCTTTTTCCCCAACAGCAAAAACTCTGAAAATGTTTCACCAGAAGCATTTTCAGTGAGACACAGAGGAAATCATTTTCTGCAATGGGCAAGCCCCCCTACACCCCCATGTGAGAGACACATCCCTGAGTGTAAATATATCAACTCCAAACTAGCACAACAGTGAAGAAAATGGAATTCTTGACTGTCAGCAAAAGTGTTTTTGGTGAAACGTTTTCACTGAAACAGCAATCACCATAACTGCAGTGAAGCTAGTGGCAGGCTCCCAGATTATAATATGTTTTCTAACAAAGATTATCTTCAGGGAAGCAAGTCCTTCACCATTTGTCCTCCATCTGTCATCCTAGACTCCATGGTCAATTCACATATATCTACTGGGGCCATAGAATGCAGGTTATCCATCTTGGAACTGTGTTAGGCTTTGAATAAGGTATCCATTCCATCAGACAGTCTCACCCAAAGAACAGAACAATTATAGGAATCAAGATGCCACAAATAATATTAAGAAAGTCTCTACAAAAGACTAGCTTAGTATTGGGTGGAAAGATCAGTGCAGATCTAATCTAAAATTACTCAACTGATGGGCAGGCCATGAAACCAGGAAGTCTACTAAGTGGTAGTCAGACCATAAGACTGGGCTGTGACTCAAGTAATGGTCAGACCATGAAACCAGGAAGTGAAGGAAATCACGGTCCAGCTATGAAATTGAAAATTGAAGTGGTGGCAGTCTATGAGACTGGAAAGTGGCTCAAGTGATTGTCAAAGCCATGACATTGGGAAGTGACTCAAGAGATGTTCAGACCATGAGGCTGGGAAGTGATTCAAGTGATAGATAGACCATGAGAGAGGGAAGTGAATTAAGTGATGATCAGACATTGAAACTGGACGTAAATGAAGTGATGGTCAGACTATGAAATCAGACAGTGAATGAAGTGGTCATCAGACCATGAGACCAGGAAGTGCATCAAATGATAGTCAGACCATGATACTTGGAAGTAATGCAAGTGATGGTCACACCATGAGACATGGAATTGACTCAAGTGATGGTCAGGCCATGAGACCAAGAATTGACTCAAGGGAGGCCAGACCAAGATACTGGAAAGTGAATCAAATGATGGTCAGATCATGAGACTGGGAAGTGACTCAGGTGATGGGCAAACCATGAGACTGGTTCCACTGACAACCCACAAGTCTGCAGTCCCAGCCAGAAGTCTAAGTCCAAGCCATGTTTGAATTAATGGGTTGTACTGTATGTACTTCAATTTATATTATAATATTTCTGATGCAGTGCAATCTGAGGGGATGACAAAGGTCCTGATATGACATCCCTCAAAGTAGTCTTATCAGATGTCACCTCACTTGTTCTGAATAACTATTACAGTTGAGGAGTATTCTGTTTACAGGAGGTCCAATAACCTCTGTTGTCAAAATATTTGTCAGCGGGGTAACAAGCAAAGTTCCCCATATGAGGGTTGGAAAAACTCTGATTGTTTACTTACAACAGAATAACAGGTATTAAAATGAGGTCCAAACTGCCTGACAAGAAGGATCCCAAGTAACTAAACAATGAAAGCCATGAGCTTTTCCAGTGGCATCGCTGTTTCCTCTGTCTAAGTGCCAGTTCAGATCTCCCATTAAAATGTTATAGTCCTAGAAGCAGTTAACAAATCAGCAACATGCAATAAACAAATAAATATGCATTTACATACCTATCAACCTCTTAGCTCAAAAAATCTGGACAAAGCCTGACAGAATGGGGGGACAAAGACCCAAAAATAGGAACACATTTTAAACGGTGTTCTTTTAAACTTAGAAAGTTGCTAGAATAATAGGATTTGTGTTAGCATGCATTTTATGGAGGATATGAAGTCTGAAACTCAAATGTATGGCATTATTTAGTGACATTAATCCCTAGATCATCCCAGTGATTTTTCAAAAAAAAACTATTTTTTTGAGGAACAGACCAAAAATGAGTCAAAAATCTGGAGATTCTGCGAAAATCTGTACAGTTGAGTGGCATTAATAAGAAGAGAAGCTGGCAAGCAGTGAAATAATCCTTTTTGTTCTAGAAGAAAAGGTCCCTGCTGTTAGATTGCCTACTTAAGCTCTTCTGGAAAACATAAATATATGAAATAAAGAAAGCATTAAACAGTAAAAGCAAGCTCTTCTCATTTCTAAAATTCTGCATGAAGTCTTAAGACATATCTTTATTTTTTTTTTCCTTAGCATTAATTCAGGAAGCCTGCATGCAACAGCAATTCATAATTCCATCTACTGAGTTTGATACAGACTGCCAACTTGAGTGGCCTAATTTTTGTTTCCTGCCCTTTTTCATTTTATATCCTTAACAGTGTTTCTGTGCGATTATCTGAAATTACATGAAATATAGCTGAAAACTTCTTGACTTTAAGTGCCAGTTTCTAATAATTAATCAAACACTGACATTTCCACCATAATTTAGAACTCTATAAAGTAGCTTTCGGGTGACAGCTAAATCCCTATGTTCGAGGATTTTATGACTCAGCAGACAGTAATTACAATAAAATCTGACCTTTACAATTCTATTCCCATTCTTCAAAATAAAGATGGTCATATTCAAGAAGTATGTTATGTTAGAAGAATAAAAACAAGCAAGATAAAAATAATACTTTTATTTTTTAAAATTTTAAAAGCGTCAAAAATGCACTACTTACTCCCATGGTGTCTACTTCCTGAACAGCTAACATATTTAAATATCGATTCTTCAAAGTATACGAAAACACGTAGCACCTACTCCAGAGACTGTTGCATTATATTTTAGTACTGGCAAACATTACTAGTGAAAACTTCATTTATTTTACTTGACTTCCTTGCTTCTTGTATTCATTTGTGTAAATATTCTGTGTCTACTTCTAATCATTGCTTTAATCTGACATGCAGATATTGACATATTTTGGCTGGAAGCAAGTCAGCATGCACAAAATAATTGTTTTTGAAGTTTAATAAATATCTTCTCATTTTACATTTGCAACTGCGGGTAATTTATTAATATTCTGTTTCTCCCTTGTTTTTAGTGATTTCTGTTCACTATCATGCTATCTCTGGGTTGATAGAGGTCAACAACTATTAGAATTCTATAACAGTGTCCCCTTTGAGAGATCCATTTGTAGAAATAAATGACTAATATCACTAGTACAAGTCTATCATAATTAGATGTAGGGCTGATTCACAATGGAAAGCTGTTGTTTGTTATTTGTTATTTAGCATTTCCAGACTGTGTGGATGTCCCTTGAGAAAGATTGCAGGTTTCTGTTGACAATATTGCAATACATTTGTATTGATTATTTTGCAGACACTGTGGTTTCAGTTTTGGTTGTGCATAACTCAAAGTATCAGAGAGAAGATGAGTTTCTGCTTTTTCTCCACATTTCTGAAGTTTCAGAGTTTGTGTAGACATTTATATACATACATACATATATATATATATATATATATATATAGATAGATAGATATATAGATAGATAGATATATACAGAGAGAGAGAGAGAGAGAGATGTTGGGGAGTGTAAAATAGCTTAGGGTTACTGTTTTGAAGTGTGACTTTTTAAAAAGTTAGATATTTTGGAAGAAATTAATCACATCCAAGAAACACAATGAAAGTAATCTTTCTAGATCCAATTCACAAATATACAAAAACTCAGAAATTTATGGTAGATTGTGAAAGGAAATCTGCTGTATGCACAACTTGTCTCTTCCTCCTCCTGGTTCACATTCCCATCCTTTTCTTCTAAAATGCCCAGAAACCCACTTGAAATGGTGAGTGTAGGCCATAGTCTAGTTAGTGCTGAGAAGAAAGGTAAGTATGCTGAGGAACTTAACAACTGTGAAAACTGCTATGAGTATTAAGAATATATGATATTTTTAAAATTTTGCTTGTATGGAGGAGGCTGAATCATGCAGTCAAAATGCATCTGACAGCAATTGCTGCAAATGATGGAAGGGCTTAGATTCCCCTACTATGTCCTATTACAGGAGTTGATAAGGGATGTATTCAGAAAGCAAAACAAAATCTGTGTGTGTGTGTGTGTGTGTGTGTGTGTGTGTGTGTGTGTGTGTGTGTGTGTGTGTGTGTGTGTGTGTGTGTGTGTGTGTGTGTGTGTGTGTGTGTGTGTGTGTGTGTGCACATGCATGTGCATGCTCCCCTTTTTCATGTTTGCAAATGTATCAGGGGTAAAATAGATCTTTCAGAAAATGCAAAGTTTTGTAAACTGTAATACCACCTCTCTTTTATGGCGCCACACCTCAGTCTAGAGACACCATTAGTCCTCAATGGATATTTGGCTATTGCTTTTCAAATTATTAATTCACTAGTGATAAGGGAATAATTTAAATTAACAACAATGATTAACATGTAGTATATGATGAAGTGGTGCTGCTTAACCCTTTGGATACAAAATTCACATCAGGATAACTAGAACAGTAACACATACACAAGAAAATTGACTTAAAAACAGTCTTGGCTGTAAAAGCCTGCATCAGAAATCATGACTCCCTGTCATTTAGCAAAGACATTATACTGCCTGCATATCAATACTCCTTCTGTGTGTAAGATTTCAGAACTGAAGATCTCTATTATGGATTACATCACAGAAATACAATTTCATATTCATTATAAAACTTAAGCTGTCAAAAACTGGATAGTATATAGCATAGCAGGATGTAATTTTTAACAAATGCAAAAATGGGCTCAGTAACATAAAAGTAAGTTGTCATGCTGATGTATTTAACAGCACAAAGGCTTTGTATGAGTACAGAGATACTGGGTTGCTGCCTACTAACTCACTTTCTCCTTTCACTTCAGGATGGGTAAGTATAGTGCATTTGTATTAAGCAGATTGTGTGTAAATGTTGTTGGAGAACACCCAAAACTAGCACTGTGCTGCAGTCTGAATGCTTGTTTTTGGACAAAACCTCATATTTCTGGAAAATGTTATGCTACTGCAGAAGATCATCCATACTAGTCCGCAACCTGTTTTCTGACCTGGAGGTGAAGGATTGATAGAGTAGATGGCTAGCTGATGCAGGTTGTGGGATAAAAGTCTGCATCACTCATGGCAGCACACAGCATATGAGGACCTCCACAGCCAGAACTGAAAATACATCTGTCATTGGGTATACTAAGTGTTCCCTCCATTTGATCGAATGTCTGTTTGAAACACGAGATATAGGGGCAGTGTTTAATATCAAACATGTTGTCTTATGAAAGGAGAATGGGGTTGAAGGGGGTGAAAGTGTTTATGTGGGAGGAGAGTTAGGGTTTGGGTCAGGGATAGGTGGCAGGATAGGTATTTTATGTTTGTGTGCAAGTGTGTTTATTTTAGGGTTAGGGTCAGGGTTAGGTAAGGAGTTAGATGTAGTGTCATTAGTGTGTGTTTTTGTGGCTGAGTGTGTCTTGTGCAGTGACAGTGTTACAGGAAGGTTTTAAGGTGTAGAGTTAGGGTTGGGGAAAAGAGCAGCATTAGGGTTAGCATCCATTACTAAGGTGGTATGGGGCTATGTAAATAAAAAAGCACTTGAAAACAACAATGCAAAGTATAGGCATCCATGTTGCCATAGCACCAAATGGTTTAAAGGACCAAGTTAAAAACATAGATCTTCCTTTGCAGGTGACTCAGTTACCCACCACAGCTATGGCTCATTCACTCCTACATGATACATGGTGCTTCAGAGGAGCACCTCAGCAATGAACACTACTAGATATAGGAAGGTCTGTCTAAGTTGACACAGCCTTGATTCAATTGCCCAAACACATCCAGGAGTGTCATCCAATGTGCACAACTGAGAAATATCTAGCATGATCTCAGTGTATACCATGCTGCACTGCATAATAACATCAGAGTAAAGTTGTCTCCTCCAGGTGGTCGAAGGTCTACCTTTAGAACCCTAGGTATCTGAAAGACAACATCAATGGAAAGATGAAAATGCAATAGGAAAAGATGAGGAAGATGAGACAGCAGCAGGATGTATGCTAACCCAGTATGCCCAGGTACTAGTTATACAACAATGTATTGTAAACTACTATGCACCATGATAAACTGTCTGTATATAATGAATGAATGAATGTATAATGAATGAAGGGTAACATAATGCATGCCTCTCACATATTGTGAGGATGTGGAAAAACATGTCATGTGGAATGGTGTATATCCTCTGCTCTTGCTGCATTAGGCATAGCAGGTACTTTAAGCACCAAAGAGTAGGCATCATGTGGTGGAGTCATCATCATCTGTGCACATAAAAGGATACACATGGAGGACATAGTGGCACACATTAGTTGAGCAGCATTATGTTCAGGGGTGGCATGGAAGACACATCCTCTGCATTGCTGATGGGTGAGTCCATGGTGTGCAGCATAAGATAACTCACAGCTACACCCAGTACCACATTGAATCATTCCAAGATCAAGCTCATGTGGAACAGTTGGTGTGCCACACAGGAGTGCTTTGTGTGATGCAGAGGTTGATGTACAGGATCTGGAAGTAGACATTGGAGTACTTTCACATCTGGATTCTCAGGGCTCACAGATGGATACCACCACCAGATGCAGTGCCAGTAACTGCTGCTGCCAGTGTCACTAGATCCCCATGCTGTGTATCATTACAGCAATGTCCTCCCAGATCCACATCATGCCTTCACTAAGCCAGATGGGAATGCACCACACTGCAAACCTTACATCCCAAGCTTGATAAATGTTTGTTCTGTATTATGATGGTACAGGTCAGTTTATGACAAACACCAAGAAAAAGATAAATGAAGAAAACTGTCACAAAAAAAAACACAAAAGCCAAATAAGAAGCTGGATCGCCCCATTCCACATATATAGTCTTGTAAGGAAATGAATAGGCGCACGAGTAGCAAAGTCACAATTTATTAATCCGCATCCTAAAATGATAAGCGCTTTCATCCTGTATCCACAGAGCTTCATCAGATAAATAAAAAACTACAAAGTCCACTTTTTAAAGACAGTTTGAAATACATCATGTGAAACACATAAGAAAAAGACCCCCCCCCCAAAGACACAGCAGTAAAAACCTGAAATGTGTAGAAAATACATATAAAATAGAGAATGTATATATAAAAAATACATATAAATATATAAAATGCAGTTATTTAAAAATGCCTTAAAAGTGCATTATATGAATCTGTATGTTATAAAATTATCTATCTAATGCTTTTAATTTTAATAGTGAGCTAATAGAGATGTTTTCATTCAACCCTGGCCAGTTGCTTGCATCTAAATGCAGCTGCCAGTATAGCTCCCTTTTCTCTAATAGAATTGACTAGGCTCCACCTCTAATTTCTGTTTTTACACTGTCAATAACAAAGAAATGAAAAGTATGCCCCTCATTATCAAGTAAATGTTTACTTAGGGCATTTGTTTCCTTTTTTGTTTTAATATCATAATTTCCTATCAGTTTTTCCAATATAGTAACAACAATGATTGCACATAGCACAATAAAGAACTCTCTCAGAATTACAATTATATCTTTGATGGATTTTTATATTAATATTATTAATGATGAACGTATCCCCTTCCTTGATGAATTTACAGAAATGACACATGCCACATTTATTAATATACCCAACCCTATATTTTTGTGCCCACTATTTGATTTAAAAAAAAAATGTTTCAGATTTCTGCCCTTCTTATGCACTATTGTAGGAGTCATATCTATATAACATCTTATGGCCTTATCTTGTCTTAAAATAGACCAATTCTTAATTAATATGTTCTTTAACTCAAAACTATCAGATGAAAACTCCGTAACAAAAGATGTCCTATAATCCTTTGTCTCCACATTATTGCTATGGATGGTAATAATCATGTTGGAAGTATTATGTGCTTCAAATTCTGTTAAAAGGGGTAAATAAAAACACCTTTCCCTTTTATTAACCACCTCAAGTAAAATATCAGTGACAAATTTGACCACATAACCTCTTTTTAAAAACATCTGTTTGAGGCAGTCACATTCAATTAGAAATTCATCCATATTTGAAACCATCCATGCAGCACAGACATATTGCCCCTTCACAATAGCTTGCTTTTGTTTCAATGGGTGGGTACTTGAATAATGGAGCAAAGAATTTCTTACTCTGATAATCCTTGGATAAAAGAATATCAAGGAATGGAATCTGATGTAAATCATAGTTATGGGTGAACTAATAACTGAATTAATAGTAATATCAAAATCCATCAAAGATATAATTGTAATTCTGAGAGAGTTATTTATTGTGCTATGTGCAACCATTGTTGTTGTTACTTTATTGGAAAAAAGTGATAGGAAACTAAAAAAATGCATCTATGAACACCTTTATGATATTAAAACAAAAAAAGAAACAAATGCCCTAAGTAAACATTTACTTGATAATGAGGGGCATACTTTTCATTTCTTTGTTATTGACAATGTAAAAACGGAAATTAGAGATGGAGCCTAGTCAATTCTATCAGAGAAAAGGGAGCTATACTGGCAACTGCATTTACATGCAGGCAACTGGCCAGGGTTGAATGAAAAACATCTCTGTTAGCTCACTATTAAAATTGAAAGCATTAGCTAGATAATTTTATAACATACAGATTCATATAATACACTTTTAAGGCATTTTTAAATAACTGCATTTTATATATTTATATGTATTTTTTATATATACATTCTCTATTTTATATGTATTGTCTACACATTTCAGGTTTTTAATGTTGTGTCTTTAAGGGGGGGGGGGGTCTTTTTCTTATGTGTTTCACATGATGTATTTCAACCTGTCTTTAAAAAGTGGACTTTGTAGTTTTTTATTTATCTGATCAAGTTCTGTGGATACGGGATGAAAGCACTTATCATTTTTGGATGTGGATTAATAAATTGTGACTTTGCTACTCATGCGCCTATTAATTTCCTTACAAGACTATATATGTGGAGTGGAGCCATCCAGCTCCTTGTGTGGCTTTTGTGTTTTTTTGCGACAGGTCAGTTTATATTTGGTCATCACCAACTCACATTGGTGCTCATCTGGCAAATCCTTCATGGCAAACATCATGTCACAATGGTGCCTTCTGGCACCATCATACATGGTGGCAGCCATGTGTGACATTACATACATAGCACAGTGATATCTACCTGAGCAGCCATGAACTGCCTGGTCGACTGTTTAATGTATTCAAATAGCAGCAATTGCTGTACAGACGCATTATATAATGCAAGTATACCACTGTCTCCATCTGTATTCTCTGTCCCAGGCAGCCCTCCTCCATCCAGTACATAGCCTGCCTAGATGGTTCAATAGGTGGTGTGCTGTGGACAAGTACAGCGTCATCCCCTTGGACCTCCTCCATTGAGGTGTCAGATTCAGGGTCAGGTCTTGCCATTGTAGCCCCTTTCTCCAATGCGCCAGACACTACATTGGATACCATAGCTACACTGCAGGCATATGGTTAGTGGTTGTCAATCATGCCATGCATGTTTCTGGCTATGTTGTGCATGTACATTACATCATCCGTGTAACAGCATGGCTACAGCTAGCAAATCAGAAGTTCTCAAGCAATCAATGACAGTTACTGGCATTTTGTCAACAGAACTGGGTGCAGCTGTAGTTCTGTTGTTAACTGATATTATTGTAATTATTAAATCTGAAAAAAACAGCACATAATTCATGTCATATTTAAAATTAGACAAATATGCCATTCAATGAACAGACGGCATGAAAAAAGGACCAATCCAAATATTAACCGTCCTGTCATTCTCATTCTCATAGCACTATGTTGAATCCCTGAAGGACCTGTAACAACATGCACAAGTGCAATTAGATAACTGACACAGCTGTCCATATGAGCAAAAGTGAGTAGCAACTGAAATGACACCATCAGCCAGCTGAATGACATGACTCTGGCTATCCTTGATGTCAGATATGTGTGGCTGCAATGGCTATAGGTGAAGGTCATACTAGTGGCAGAAAAGATGGAGATCATAGGTCCAGCTCAATAGTGTAGAGGGTTTAAGCCCTCAATGGTGCTGTAGAGTGGAGGGACCATCTACTGACCCAGGAAATTACACACCCTTAAGTTTGACTAGTCTTATATGTAAGGCCATGGAAGGAATAATCATGGACCTGATAAATAATGACATGGGAAACTGCCAAACACTGGACCCAACCCAGTTCAGTTTTATTAAGGGCAGGTCATGCCTACTGAATCTGGTGGATTTCTTAGAAAGGTACTAAGGCCATGGATGAGGATAAAACAGTACAAACCTCCGACCTTGACCTGGCCAAGGCATTTGACTTAACTCCACACTCAGGTATTATAATTAAACTCACAAAAACTGATCATAAATCCCTACATCACCAAATGGATAGCCAATTGGCTCATGGACAGGACACATATGATTAAAGTGGGTGAATCTAGACCCAGCAAGAGACCAGTTATTAATGATGTGCCACAGAGTTCAGTGCTGGGACCACTCCTGTTCAGAATATACTTCTCTGTAGTCAAGGCAAATGTGGAAGGCATCTGGATGACAAAGTTTGCTGATAACTGCAAGGTGGGAGCAATCAAAAAATCTCCCAGTGATGTAGATATCTTTCCAGGAGAGTCTAGATCAGACAAGTGACTGATGGAAGAATAATGACATAAACCTAAATGTGAATAAATGCATTATTAGACCCTTTGGGCAGTCAAATATCCACACAAGTTAGAAAATCAATAGACTTCCCCTAAGAGTGGACTCAGAGGTGAGAGATCTAGGTACACAGATTGATAGCAGCCAGAACTTTGATTGCCACGTGCCACAATGGCGAGGAAGTCCTTCTATGTGGCAAAACATATAAGTAAAGGTATAGAATCCCGATCCAAGGAAATTATAGTCCTGATGTACTCAGCCCTCATTAGACTAGTAATCGAGTACAATGCACCACTTGGCATGTACTTGACTAGGCACTTAAAACAGCTGGAGTGACCTCACAAAGAAAATATAGGGTGGAAACAGCATGTCCAATGTGGATAGACTAAAAGCCCTATCCCTTTACTCTGTCTGCTACCAACTATTAAGGGGTGACCTATGCCTGGCCTACAAGGCACTTACATAGCCAGTCCTGAAACTGATGCAGAATGAGGTAAAGTCCCAAGACTGGAAAAACTTCCTTATCAGCCTCAACAGAAAGTTGAGCTTCCTCATCAAATACTCTAAAGCTAGCTATGAAAACAGAATTGTGGCAGATAGTAAAGACAACCACAAGGCCTTCTATAGGTGTGCAAAGAATTTCCATGGCAATACCCAGATTTGCTCTGAGCTACTGCACAATGGCACCTCCTATACTGAGCCAACAGATATTGCCAATATACTGGCAGGCAGATTCAGTGCCAACTTTACCCCTCTTTCCCCTCCCAAAAGACCTATCACATTAACAGTAGATTACCAGGCACTCAGTATTACTGCTGCACAGTTTAAAACAGCACTGTCCAAAGCCAAGAATACAGCTTCTATGGGACCCGAAAATATCCCTGGCTGTGCTATACATGAACTATAGAGTGAACTGGCACCTCACCTGTGTGCCCTGTTCAATCTCAGCCTCACCTCAGGCTTTGTCCTTACCGAATGGTGCACTGCTACAGTCATCCCTCTCCACAAAGGAGGAGCGACTACAGACCCTGGGAACTATCGCCCCATTAGCCTAACAAGTCTTATATGCAAAGCTATGGAACATATCATCATGGACCTAATAAACAAGGATTTAGGGAATCTCCAGACTCTGGATCTCAGACAGTTTGGTTTTGTGAAGGGTAGATCATGCCTGCTCAACTTGGTCAATTTCTTTGAGTCAGTCACCAGAGCTCTGGATGAAGGGAAGGTGGTTCACACAGCCTACCTTGATCTGGCCAAGGCCTTTGATACAATTCCCCACTCAGAAATAATAGAAAAACTCAGTAAGCTAGGTATCAACCGTTATATTACTAGGTGGGTTGCAAACTGGCTCACAGATAGAACCCACAGTGTGAAGGTAGCTGACTCCAAGTCAGACTACTGACCAGTCAAGAGTGGAGTCGCACAGGGTTCAGTCCTGGATCCTCTCCTGTTTGGTATCTACTTCTCTGAAGTCCAGGCCAACAAGAAGGGAATCTGGCTGACAAAGTTCGCAGACGATTGCAAGTTTGGAGCTATTATTAACTCCCCAAGTGATGTCGACATCCTACAGGAAGGCTTCACTGAGACCAACGACTGGTGTCAAAACGATGGCCTTAAGCTCAGTGCCAAAAAATGTGTCATCATCCCCTTTGGGAAAAACCCAGTTCTCATGAATTACCACATTGATGGTAGCTCACTCAACACAGAAGGCATTATAAGAGATCTGGGAACACAGGTTGACAGCAACCTCTCTTTTGACCACCACATTGCCACTGTGGTCAGAAAGTCCTTCTATGTGGCACATCTCAATAAGGATTTTGCATCCAGGAAAAAAGAGGTCAGTGTCTCCCTCTACTCTTCCCTCATTAGGCCAGTCATCAAGTACAATGTCCCATTTGGCATGTACCTCACTAGACACCTGCAACAACTGGAGAGGCCGCAGAAATACCTAACAAAGAGGATTCTAGGCCTTAAACACTTGTCCTATATGGACAGACTCAAAAAACTCCAACTATTCTCTGTCTCATATTGCCTTCTTAGATGTGATCTCTGCTTGACTTACAAAGCCATGTCTGACCCAGCTCTATTAGAAATGGTACATCTAAAGAAATCCCAATCCCTCCGCACCACATGCTCCAGAGACCTCAACCTCATTACCACAATCAATAGAACATGCTGGAGGGACAGGTTCATAACCCAGAGACTACCCATGCTATGGAATAGACTTCCCATACATGTCAAACAGAGCACCTCACTGGCCCTCTTCAAAAGAAATCTTGATGAGTGGATGGAAAATAGAAAATTCACCCCAGGGTTCACCACAGTGCCTCTACTTGACAGAGGCACTGGGAACTATGGTCGGGTGGCACAATGCCAGGGTAATCCTATGGGCTAGGCTTGTAAAGGCTCCAGGGCCATTAGCCTAGTACACACCTATGAACCTATGATGGAGCTGCTACACATCCACAAGTCAAACAGCATGAGTGTCACCTGATATAGGGATCTAAATTTAGTCAGCAACTCAAACAAAACATGCTGGAGAGACAGATATGTGTCTAAGAGACTGCCCCTTCTTTGAAACAGGCTTCCTATTCATATTAAGCAGAGCTCTTCCCTGACCCTCTTCAAACACACTTTGAATCAATGGCTCAGGAATCACAAATTCACACCTGGGGTAGTGCCTATGTCCCTTATAGACAGGAGCAATCTGTAAGATTCTCAAAGCATAGGCAGAAATCCATGACATCTTCTTGCCCTAAGGGCCATAGATTGAGTCAAATCAGGTTATATTGGCTAGGCTTATAAGGAATCTTCAGCCATTAGCCTAGTAATCTCCTATGAATCTATGAGAGACTGACCAAGGATGATGGGCATGAGCAGCCAGTGTCAGCTTGCCCATCTTGAGATGATGGTCAGGCCCACCACATGAGCAACAACTAGCAGTGGGTAGAAGATGTCTCATGGAAGACGTCGGGCAGTTTTGCACTGTTGCAGCAATAAGGGTACAGCTGTAGCAGTGAGATGTGTAGAGGCATGCATGTTTCACCTCTGGCCAGTCAACCATTGCAGAGTTTACAAACTCCCTACAATAGAGGGAGTTTGAATAATGAAAGGACCATTACAGCACCTGCAGGTATCCCACTACCTCCTGCCTGAAACTTACCTAATAGGGAAACTAATGGATTGATCAGGTTGCTGGACAAGAATGGATAACCTTTAGGGTTCACAAGCATTCCAGAAATACCTGGCTCTTATCCATGCAAGGAATGAATGATCTGATTAGTATGCAGGAAGGAGAGACACTGGGCAAGTCCTACATGGCATAAAAAAGAAAAGATGGATATCATAGCTCTGCATGCATGCTACATACCTGCTGTGTGATCATGTGTGTAGCACCCATGCATGCTACATACTTGATCACACAGCAGGTAGTCCTTTCTCAATTACATCACCCAGAATTGTTTACCTGAAGTTATAGTCACCCAGGAAAACTAAAAACTGCTTCAGGTTTGTTAAAGTGCTAGTTGTGATCCCCCCTGTTGCATGTCCAGCTGCAGCTAGACCCCCTGCACATTAATGTTCATAGTCCTGAATGCCTATAAAAGGACGGGTGCAGATCAATACTATGCAGCCATGATCTTCCACAGTATTAACATGCAAATGATATCCTTCCCAGAGTGAAAACATGCTCCCAAAATATATTACTATGGATAGTATTTTCATGGTTGTACCAGTGGTTCTAGAAAATGTGAGACATATACTGAATTCACACAAATGTTTGTATTATACAACTAAACCTCTTAGTTACATTGATGCCCGCAGGTAATACACAGGAGATATGAACAGTGCAGTATGTAACAGGCATAGGTAAATCACCATGGATATGGATAAAACAGCATATGAAAGGTACTAGGAAGTACTAAATTAAGCTCAAATGGCAGTTAATATAATCCAGTTTATCTTGGGATAACTGAGTCCAAGTATAATACTTGTTTCTTTTGGATAACTTCCAGAAAATGTCATTCTGAATCATGAAATGAAGAAGTAAACAATCTACAGGAAGAGTTCAGGGGTATGGTATTCAGGGCTCTGGAAAATGATTTCAGGAAATGACAAAAAGGCAGAAAGAAGAGAAGGGCAATGTGACTACATAGGAAAGTAAGGCTACAGTGTAAAGCAAAAGGAGAGAGGGAGAGAGTGGAGAGGTGTCAGAGGCAATGAACCAAGAGGGCAAGGAAAAGGGCAACAAAGAAGTTAGCAAAACACAATTATAAGCTGAAGGGGGGGATAGGGGAAAAAGCCTTCAAGTATGAAGTAGACAGAAGGCAGTTTCACACCTAAAAAGGCTGATCAAATACAGGAAAGAGTTCACCAAAGTCTGGAGAAAAACATCAGAGGTAGTGATTGACAAGTTTGCTTCAGCCTTTATAAGGAAAAGCTAGTGGAGTATGTCATTTGGGAGAGAGGGAGGAATGGAGGAAGGAAGGGAGGTAGGGTAGACTGAGAAGAAGTATAATAGATAACAGTAGGACAGAAAGAGACAGAGAGAGCGAGAGAGGAAGCTAAGTGGAAAATTGGTTGCCTAAAGAAAATTAAAACACAGGAAACAGATCAGCTGTCTACTAAGGCACTCAAGAAGCTGGTCAGTGTGTTTTAACCTATCACTTGCATCCATGGAGGTGACTGAGGGCTGGATGATAGCAAATATGATAGCTTTGTACAACAGGGGGAAATAAGAAGCAGGGAAAAATGGAAATACAGACTTTTTCGTCTAACAGCAGTGGCAGGGGAAATCATGGAGAAAATAATGAAGGAAATGCTTGTTACTTACTAGAATGAAGCAATCCCCAGGACAACAGCCTTAAAAGGTTAATGCAATCCAGTTTCATCACTGGGTTACAGAAGAATTCGCCAAGGTATTACCACTAAAAGTGATCTACCTGGTTTCAGCAAGGCCTTTGGCTTAGTCCTGCACAGAGGCTGCTAAATGCAATGGAAGTGTTGAGTTAATAATGCCGAACAGAATTACTACATAGTTAGACGGTATAACCTAGAAGGTTGTGCTGTGAAAAACTGTGACAGCAATAAGTAAAGTGAATAGGATAGCATCAGCAGGGCCAGTACTCTTCAGTGTCTTCATTTCAGTTATATCTTAGAGAACAGAGAACAGATTTAGCCTCTTCATCTATTTATTTATTTATTTATTTATTTGCAGTTTGTTAACCGGGAAAGTCCACTGGGCCAAACAGAGCCTGTTTTCAGTTGTGTCCCAGGGAGAAAAGCTCCTCAGTAAAATAAAAAGTACATTCAACATAAAAATTATACATATGTAGTATAGCATTGCTTGTCATTGTAGTAATAACAGAGTTGTGAACAAATTCAGTATGAATACAATTATATACAGTTATATACAATATTTGTATACCATAATTTTTTTTCTTTTTCTTTTTCAGCAATCGGACTAATGAGATTGTAAGCTCAGTTAGCAGTAGAGTGGTATTGCATAGAGAAAGTACAGACAACCCGTAATACCGAATGTAAGGGAGAGTGAGTTATTTGAGATTTTCAAGGGTCCTGAGTGCAGGAACAGTTCCAGGTGGAAGATAGATAAGTGTGGAGAGAAGTTTTGAAGTGGGCAGTATTTTGGATTGTTCGGTTTACTAATGGGAGAACATTCCATTTTTTAGCTAAAGAGTAGGTAAAGAGTAGGAGAAGAGAAGCTGGTCTGGTGGCAAAGCTATTTAGAATGTCAAGGCATGTTGTGTTGAAATAACCTACTGCTTTGTCCAGTGGGAGAGTTTTTAATATGTGCCAGTTAACTTTTTTGAGAATTTCAGTAAATGTTATAGGGTTAAAGTTACTTAGGTTCCTAGTTTGCTTGTACATGTGATGATTTTGGAAGGCTACAGGAGCACAGCAGATACAGGCAGGGAGGTGGTTTCTTAGTATGTTTAGAACGGTGCCAGGTTCAGATATTTTAATGGGGTTGGAGGCAAGAATCCAGTTTAGGGTGGATTCGGAGGTGTTGTCCTTGTTAGGTCTGGTGGGGGTGTTTATGAGTCGGCTAAAGATGAACAGGTTAATATTACTGTTATGGGAGTTAGAGTTGAGGTTGGTCCAGTTAATAATTATGTCCCCTAGGATAATAGTTTTGTTTTTAATGTTAGTAGAGGTTCAGGCTAGAATTTCTTCTAGGAGAGGGATATTGTTTCCAGGGGGTAAGTAAAGAGCTATAATACAAAGATTTTTATGGCTATTAATCTTCAGGAGAGCAAATATAATTTCTGCATTTGCATATTGTGGAATTAGATTTGTATAGGGTACTATGTTTAATGCGTTATGGAAAACTAGTGCTACCCCACCTCCTTTTTTGTTAGGTCTGTTAGATCTGATGGTCTGAATGCCTGGGGGAAAATTCAGTGTCTCTAATGTATGTTTTTAACCATTTATCAGTGATGACTATTATATCAGGCTGGACAAGGGCTATCCAAGATGAAAAGTAGGTATTTTGTTGCAAATACTTTGAATGTTAATAGTTATCATGTAAATAGATTTGTGTGAGTTAGGTCCAAGAGATGCTGAGGACATATTGGAGGTAGTGAGGCCTGGGTTGGGATGTATGTCTCCTAATAGAGGTAGAGTAGTAAAGTAAAATGCATAAGATAAAGGCTCTTGCTTTGTGTCAGATTTGGGGTTGAGGTATTGAAATGTTTTGATGCTGACGTTTGTTGGGGTTATTAGGGCTCTATTTGTGAGAGGTACAATATTTGGTTTGTACTGGAAGAGGGGACTTATTTGAAAAAGGTTGGGAGATATACATGAATAGCTTGTCAGGAGTTTTGGAAGAGAAGTGGAGGTGTTGGAATAATGAGGTGAGAAGGAGATGGGGTTCAGGACATTGAGATGTGCTAGCAGACAGAAGTGTATGGGGAGGAGTGATAGGAGTGGAAGATGAGTATTTGGAGATTGCATTGTAGGGTATGTTTGAGAGTGGCAGCGAGAAGAGGAGTAGACTAGATATGAAAGTAGTTGGATGACAATAACAGATGAGTGTAATGGTAGAGTGCATACAGAGTGAGTGTAGACTAGTGGGAGTGGAAGTGGGAGGTGACTAGAAAAATATGAGCTAACTAGAAAATCTGAGCTGAAAAGAAGGGTGGGGATTGGTTGAACGATAATATGAAGAGGAGTCACTGGCATTTAAATCTAGTAGTAGTGGGGGTGGGGGGGAATTGGGGGTGGGATAGGGGAGTGGAGAGAGCCCAAGTGGAGGAAGGAGGAACTGAGTGGGAAGAGCCAAGCAACCTGACGGGGCTATAGAAAAATAAACAATCAGTTGCTAGAACTCAGGTGAAATAGTCTATGAGACCTTACATTTCAACCAATAGACTTCATATTTTGTCACCGTTATTCAGCCAAATAAAGTTAATGAGAACCTGAAGCAAAAATCTATTGTTTACCTTGTGCTTCAGTTCACGTAGATTCATGGGTGCATGGAGTAGCCTAATAAGTTTTAGAATTAATTATAGGCCCCACGAGTGTGCACACCACTACAGTGAAAATTTACAGCAGAGTAGTACAAGACTAGTTGAAGGTAGATAGGAATACGGGACACTTTATAGAATGCTACCTTTGTTTGTTGGCCAGATGCTTTGAGTCAGTCTGCATTTCTGATTTCTGTTACTTTTTCTTTTTTACTGTAAGTGCAATGGGAGGGCTGATGACTCCCAGATGGGGACAAGTGCAGTAAAGGAGAAGGAAAAGGATTATAAAGAAAGATCTGGAAAGGGCAGAACGAAGGTAGAAGAGTGCACAAAAATGTAAAGTACTGTACTTGCACCATAGCAACTGAAGTGTGCAGCAGGAGTGTAACTGATGACAACAGAATATGGAGGTATTGTTCACACCTGAACTGTTACACCTGGAGCAGTGTGAGAGGAAGGTGACAACAGACAACAGAATGCTAAAGTGTAACCTCGGCGTGTTAGACTAGGAACAAAGGTATAGTGCTTCCACTATACCAAGCTGTGGTCAAGCCACAAATAGAATATTATTGTGCAATTCTAGAGGCCAATAAGGCCTACAAGGAAAGGGACATTAGACATCAGGACACTGAAAGGAATACAAAGGAAAGCTACTAGAAATATCTATGGGACTATGGGGAAATGATATGTCCAAATGACTGTAGGAGCTAAAGGTATTCTCATGTGAGACCAGTAGAGATAGGCTGAAATTATAAAATCATGTCTGGAAGCATGTGAAGGGAGTTTTATGAACAGGAATGACAGAGTAGAAGGAGGGGGCAGAGACAGCAGATTGCAGGGACAAAAATACATTTGAGCCTGTGGAAGCACTTCTGCATGAGATGGTGTAGATCATGAAGTGAACTACCAGACAAGTCCACCATGACATTCAGACATGGGACAGATGGAGAAGAGGTTAACAGGATGATAGCAAAGGCAGTGGAGACAGAGAATGATGAATACACTTCAGTGCAGACTACTACTACTGCTACTACTACTACTACTACTACTACTACTACTACTGCTACTACTACTACTACTACTGCTACTACTACTACTACTACTACTACTACTACTGCTACTACTACTGCTACTACTGCTACTACTGCTGCTGCTGCTGCTACTGCACTACTGCTGCTGCTGCTACTGCTGCTGCTGCTACTGCTGCTGCTGCTACTGCTGCTGCTGCTGCTGCTGCTGCTGCTGCTACCACTGCTACTGCTACCACTGCTACTGCTGCTGCTGCTGCTACTGCTACTGCTACTGCTGCTACTGCTACTGCTACTGCTGCTGCTGCACTGCTGCTGCTGCTACTACTACTACTACTACTACTGCTACTACTACTACTACTACTACTACTACTACTACTACTCAATTACAGTGGATACTATCACCATGGAGGATACCCATTCAGTTGGTTCTTCTACTGGACAAATTACACCTAGATGCACTATTCTGCCTAGTGCAGCTTTGACTCTGACTTGCAAGCCTACTGAAACTATCCTTGCTGGTCTGTTAACTGGGCTTACTTCAGGGTCTAACTTCATGGAGTATACAACTGGAAGTTTTCCTAACTTGTCTTTGAAAAGATCAGCATAGTAAAAAAAAAATAGTTTGTGCAAAATATTCATTGTTACACGTGCTTACATGGTAGGCTTCTGCATTAAATGAAATCAGTCCCATTTTCAAACTGTCTCTGAGGCCTAACAATGACTGTATGTGCCTCTTGACTATGTAAAATTGCAAGTCATAGCTGTTCCCAGCAGAGTAACATGAAAGCACTACTGAGCCTTCGGTTTGAATTTCTTCACCACCTTAAGCAACAAGCTTCGCACACTTTGCCAGATCAAGCTTCTCACCAGCTATGTTGGCAAACATTTCTGCTGACATAGCATTGCACTTTGAACCAGTATCAGCTTTGAGCTCTACAGGTCTCCCATTAATCAGAACAGTACAAAATACTTTATTCTTTGCCCACAAATCTACTGCATTGACTGTTTCACCAAGCATTGACACACCATCAACATAAAAAGTAGGGTTGCAGCTTTCTAGTTGATCAACTTGCCTCTTAGAATGCTCTCTTGTAATAAAAGAATGAGCATTGTTTGATTTACAAATCCTTTTGAAATTATTCCACTTTTTACATGTGTGGCACTGCTGACCAAAAGCTAAGCAATTTTCTCTTTTAGGTTCATGATTACCACCACAATGACAGCAGTTGACTATGAAGCTAGGTGGGGGGTACATTCTTTGATTTTGCTGACTCATTCCTCTGCTTCACTGAGCATGTTCTGGCTTTTACTGGAGCTGTCCTGGAATTTGCTAGAAATGTTCTCGGTTTCACTGAAGCTGCCCTACCCCTGGGCCTGTATGTTTTAACCACGTGCTGCATATTATCAACATTAGCACTGGAAGGCACTGGAAGCATGCATTTCTCATTTGTAAGCACATTATCAAATCAACAACAATATCCTAAATACCCAAGAAGTGGTAAGGGACCTGGGATTACATGTTGACTGTGACCATAACTTCGACCACCATGTGTCTACTTTAGTAAGGAAAGTTTTTTATGTGGCACACTTGATTAGTAAAGGCATCGGCCTAAGAGAAAAAAAGTTATAACTCTCCCCATACTCAGCACTTATCCAGCCCATAACTGAGTAGAATACCCCATTTGGCATGTACCATACTAAGCACCAACAACAATTAGAGAGACCTCACAGGTTTCTAACAAAAAAGATCAAGGGGCTCCAGCATATGCCTTACACAGACCAACTAAAGTCCCTGTCACTATACTCCATATTGTATAGACTTCTTAGTGGAGACTTATGCGTGGCCTACAAAACAATCTAAGACCCAGACTTAATGAACTTACTGCATGACCATAAATCAAACTAGGGATACCCATTCCAAGGACCTAAATATGGATTGGGACTTAAACAGGACATTCTGGAGGGACAGATTTTTCTCCCAGCAACTGCCGCATCTTTGGAAAAGGCTACCAATTCATGTGAAACAGAGCACCTCTATAACACTATTCAAGAGGAACCTGGACAAGTAGATGGGGCACCATAAATTCTTACCAGGGATAGAGCCCACAACCCTCCTGGACATGGGCAGTCATCATTAAATGCAATCTTAGGTATTGACTAGCTTTTCTATGGTATTACATTGGGATGAAACAGCTAGGCTTAAAATAACCTTCGGGTCGATAGCCTAGTAATCTCCTATGATCCTGTGGTGCTATGAAGAATACAGTCTATTTACTTCACATTGACATAAACGCTATCATTCGGATCCAATGAACACAAGCTTGTATTTTACAACAATTTAATATTGTAGTTAAAAGACATAAAAGTTTGAAACAAATATTGCAGCATAAAAAATCAGTTTTTATAATTATATTTTACACTTTAACACCAAAGGGACTTAATATAGATAAATTAGGTTAACTGTTCAATTTTATTTACTGAAGTAATGGGTCTATGTTTTTATTATTTATTGTTTAGTTTTTAGCTAGCTCTAGTTTCCCTTAGAAGGTCTCTGGCACTAGGAAACAAGAGTTCTGTGCTTTTTGTTTGTAATATTTTTTTCTCTAAGTTGTCATATTTCATTATTAAATATAAAAGTGAGTCAGAAAGGGAGAAGAATAAATGCAGATGGCTATTTCATAGTTGGTGGCACAAAATGCTGAGGAGTAACCTATCTCTAGTAGTAGGAAGCTAAGATTGAAAGGAGGAAGAGATGGAAAAGGAACATAAGAAATCTGGGGAATGAATGTGAGACAATGGGAGAAAGAGAGATATTCACAGACTGGAGAATATTATGTCAAGGGAAGAAGAATGTATGACTTTTCAGCAAGTTCATAAATAACCAGGGTTAGAAGCAGAGGCACAACTATACTACACAGGTCTCAAAGCACTGGTGGGAAGGACTGGCAGAACAAAGGAGGTGTGAAAGTTAGGGCAAATGGCAGGTTAATTAAGGAAGGAGACTAATGTAGCATGACTAGTCATTAGGGAAGAAGCAAAGATGGCCTGCAAAAGTTGCAGGAGTGGCGAAAAGAGGGCACAAGAAAAGTGCAGGCAGTTTCCAGAAGGAGGCTATGGAAATGTATCAAACGTTGAGGAAAGTAGAGGCTTTTAACAAATGTGCTTGATGTTAATGAAGTTAATTGCAATGTGTCTGAACTGAAGAACACACACACTTACTGCAGATCAGAAGACAACCATGATATTTTTATTAATGTTTGATCTGGCAGCACAACTTGATATGAGGCTTTCCTCCTGCACTCCTAATTTCTAAATATATTGTATCTGAGAACTGCGGTGGTGGTGCTGCGGTAGCGTTGTCGCCTCACAGTTAGATGTTGCCCGTTCGATTCTCAGTTAGAGCGTCTTCTGTGTGACGACATGCGTGAATGGGCGTTCCTTCATTGAAGGTTGTGCGTTAGGCCCGGCAAGCCAGCACGTAAAACTCTACTGCCAATAATTAGCGGACCAAAGTTCCCGCTGTGGTGACCCCTAACCGGGAAAAGCCGAAAGACACAAAACAAAATTGTATCTGAGGTCATATTAACTCAATAAAAGGGTGGATATAGATGTCAGTTTGGTGTGACCTTGTAGATAGTACATCTAAAAATCACAAATTTAGGACTATAGCCTCCACAGTTTTGAAAAATACCCTAACTTGACTTTTCCTGTAGTGGTAGTTTAATAGTCAGATGGGGGTTGGGTAGTGTGGTTAGTCACTTGGGCATCAATATATTTAGCTTCAATGATAAAAAAAATAGATTGTTTTTACTTGCAGCTCAGGCTGCTATATACATAGTATGTGACCCAAGAGGCTGTAAGTTAAACTACACAGTAGAATTAAGTATTGAAGCTGATACCAGGAGGAAGTGGACTATATATCTACAGACTGTGAGTGCAGTGAGGTACAGGAGTGCTGGAAGAAAATGTGGTGTGTATTTGAGGGAGAATACAGAAGGTCACTACCCATCATCTGAGTTCTTCACTTGCTTGGAGTTGGGAGGAATAAAGAAAGTTGGCAGGAACAGGAGCACATAGAGGTGTTGACTATGTCATTATGTGTTAAGAAGGAGACAGTGAGCAGTTGAAAAGTTGTCTCTCAGAGTGTAGAAGGTTAAGCAGAGATGTGGCAAGTTGGTGGTTAAGCAGAGATGTGGCAAGTTGGTGGTTAAAAGTCTTAAACAATGACAGGTAAGGGTGGAGGTGCTAGAACTAATGGAGGATGTGAAAGAGCAGGGAGGTCAGAAGTTAGAAGAACGGGAAGATGACTGTTGTGCTAAAGGATGGATAGATAGAGAAGGCGATAGACAAAGGAGAAAGAAGAGTAAAGTACAGATTAGTAAGCAAAGGGGATACAGGAAAGGGAGGAAAGTAATCTGATAGCAAGGAACTCTCCTTGAAGAATATAGAAATGGGTGATTAGAAAAATACAGCGGCACTAGGATATGAGTAATAGATCACAGGGTGAGAGCTGTCTATTGAGATGTGAAGAGAAGTTGGTAAGGTACAGGGTTTTATCTAGAATTATGAAGTCAAAGGTTAGTATGGGGTATCTCTGCATGGCATTATTAGGGCGTCATAGAGGTAGATGCAACTATGCAATAAAATCAATGGGAGGGTAAAATGTTCATTTAGAACAAAAGACATTATGTAAAAAACAGGGTGATGAACAGGACATCTGTTGGTTTTGTATTACTGCTGCATATCCGTACATATGAGCTGTGCACATCTTGCATTTGATAGTCTGTTGAAAGTTGCTATTGTATTCTGTTATATGTTTAGCACTTGTGGCAGGAAGTCTGCAGTGAATGTTCAGGGAAGCAGAGAAGGGAGATATGAAGATTTATGTGATAGAAGTGTTAATAGTGTTTTAGAATTCTGATGTTAAGGGTTTTGCACTGCAATTATCTCCCTTCTATGGCATTTTATGTTAGAAATGTTATACTATAATGTATGCAGTTAGTTACATTTTTTTGATATTTTAGTTATGGCCAGTATGACCATGAATGCAAATTTACAAAACATTAATAAAAATATTTAAAAAAATATTTAGAATAAAACCAGCTTAGCAGAATTATAAAAGAAAAATAAATATAAGTAAAGCTAAAGCATACTCCAAATTACAGTTTCTCTGTGCCACCTCTACACAATCTAGTACCAGTTCTATTCCTATAGCACTGAGTAAGGGCCCCTGCTTTACGGCCTACTACTAAAGTGATCCTTAGATTCTTGGCTGCTCAACAACAATCTACCCTCTGCTCCAATATCAAATCCTAGGCCATGGTATTACTTCTTATGCTTTTAACTGCACCAACAAGATGGATGCCATCTATACTGTCATTCCATTTCTCATCTTTCCATAATTCACCAGTCCATTAGTTATTTTTCTACTCTAATCCCTGTTCCTCTGTAATCCACATTATTTCTTTATTTCATTGGCTGGCAACCTGCTCTGCAGCATTCCATTCCCCATCATCCTTCCTAAACTATTCTTGAAATAACATAGAATTGCTAACAACTTATGTTAACATATCCATGCAATTGGATCAAGTAAAGAAATAATATATCCTCCTTAATTATAGTCCCAGTATGTAATATATACTCCTTAATTATAACCCCAGTATGTACTGTACTATACTGTTTTAACAAGCTTCCTACCATTCTTCAGTTCCCAAAGTCATCTGACCCCCTACATTAACATGGCCTTTATACTTAATCATTTCTAAACAGAATTATAGCTCATCATGCCAGCTATCACTCATTAAGCTACAACTGAGTCCAACGGCCTTTCTGAACACTAATCCCTTTCTTTCTATTCTTTCATCCACATTCACTATGTTCTTACTGCTACTCTCACTTGCCAGTTTTTCCTGCATTGCTCTGATCTACAAACCATACCATTAAGCACATCTATAATATTTATTTTAATTAATAATTTGATCCAGTCCATCACCCATTGCGCTTCACTTAAAACTACTTGCTTTTAGCCATGGGCACCCACTGCACTAATAGTTATGCAAACTTAGTCTTAACTGAGTAGGAAATGAAATATGTTTTAAATGAGGATAATCCATGATTAACATACATAAGTTTATATCGGAGATTTGTCGACGGTGTGTTTTTGTTTTAGAAAGGGGATATACAACAGTTGGAATTTTTTGTCAGATATTTGGAAACAACAACTACATTTTTAAGGTTTCCAACACTTTATTCAGCAGACTCTTTAGAATTTTTAGATGTTTTACTAAAAGTGGATGGAGAAGGAAAAATAAATACTTTATTATATCATAAGCCATGTTGGAAAAATGCTTTGTTAGATAGTAGAATGCACCCCCACTATGTTTTTAGAAAATGTAATGGATAATCAGCTTTTGAGAACTTCCAGACTTTGTAGCAAGGCAAGTGATTTTTACAACAAATGGATACAACGGAAAGAAACTTGTTAGAACATGGTTACAAAAGAAGGAAGTTCAAATAGCTTCAGGAAAGGTTAAAATAGTGAGAAATGGAATAGGTAGACCATGGTATTCAAGGAATGTTAGTAAAGACTAACAAGGAAGGAAGAGGTGTGTCTAAGGTTAGAATGCCTCTTACCTTTAGCACTGATTCTAAATATATAAAACAAATCATACAGAGCAATTGGAAGTTATTATTATCCAATGACAAGATTAAAGATATAGTGGGAGAGCTACCTAATTTTAGTTATAAGAAAAATCATAATTTAGAGTCTACTATGTTAGAGACCTGGACCAGGCAGTAGGAACAAATTAGGTGAATTGTATAGTACCAAGATAGGTATATTTCCATGTAATAGGTGTTGGGCATGTAGGTATATCAGGACTGGTAATGAGTTTGAACATCCGGTTACAAAGAGCAAATATAAGTGTTTGCGTTATGCATGTTATTCTACAAAAAATGTGATTTATATAGCAACTTGCACAGAATGTACTTCCTTCGATGTTGGTAAAACCAACAGAATGTTGAAGGAATGCATCTTACAACATATAGGCGATGTATATAGAAATGTTTAGAGAAGTACAATAGCTCAACATATCAATGCATTCACATGACATAGTTTTAAGTTTATGCTCATGGATATCTACACCCCCTCACTACAACGTGGAGATAGAAAGAATGCTACAGAAGTTAGAGACATATCAGATAGCTGATTTGAGAGCTGATGTTCCACCAGGTCTGAATGGTTTTATACCTTTAAAACCGATTTTAAAGGTTAGGAAATATTAATTAGATGAAAGTTTTAATTGGTTGCATAATGATATAATTGATTTCTTAAGTGTATTTATATGTTGACTGATTTTATATTGCTGTACTGATCTGAAGAAGGAGGCATCTCAGAAACTGCTTATCTATTTTACTGATTATTAAATGTATATGCTTTGCTGTGGTCACCCCATTGTTGTTTTCTAAGAAGCTTTACATATTATAATGGTAGCAATTATCACTGAGCAGTCACCCTTCATACAATGGATGCCAAATCCTTAAGCAAATACATAACACTTCAGTCATAGGCATTAAAATTTAAGCAATAATAATCTTTATCTGAAATATGTTGAAGCATTTTTTTTCTAAATAAATATACAAATGGTGAAAAACTTGCCAAAGAATTCAAAACAAAAAATTAAAGGGACAGACAATATTCAGGTAAAAGTGTTTAACATCTTAATTACAAACTTGCAATTTCTGACAAAAAATACATTGTGCTTATTATCCCTGGCTTTTGAGTTTAAAAATAAAAATTTTAAAGTCCGTACAGGCACTATAATACTGCCTGAGCTAGGTTTACAGGATATCCTCCAGCAAGCAAAGCAATAACTCCTGTTAAAGACTGTTATTGACTAACCTGAATTAATAATCTCTTAGTTATAACTCCACAAACAGGATTTCATATGTCTTTGGTTTGAATTTTGAAGTTGCAATCTTCTTCCCACAATTACTTACTTGTGACTGGAGGGCATTAGTCTACTCTCCAAATAAGGCATCAGCAAATTACTTACTTGTGACAGGAGGGCATTAGTCTACTCTCCAAATAAGGCATCAACACAATTGCATGACCTAGTCAGACTCTTCAAGCAGTAATCTTTGCAACAATGTTTACATTTGTGAGACAAATGTTAGCTTAATTTTTTATGTAAATATTTACTATGTTACATATTTTTTACACATGACAATTCTTTGGAAAGGTAAGCGCAATTTACCTTTTTATACTTTTATCTTTTTAACAATGTTTGCACACATTTTAATTGTGTAAAGCTCCAAATTAGTTAGCATTTGTTCCAAGTATTTTCCTTTTGAAAAGAAATAACATGTTCTCTCTTAATTATAGTTTACTGCAAAATATGGGAGTAATTCTAGCTTTTAATTAAGCTTATGATGGTGAGTTGTATAATTTCCTTATTGCAGCAAGCAGGGAGTCTGGTATGACAAACTATTAAAGAGCTGTGCAAAACTATTCCCATGACATGGAATCAAATTTGTTTTCAAAATCTAATAACATAGTAACAGCATGGATAAGGTCTGCATATGCAGCCTGAAATATCATAGAAAGGGCTCTTAAGCTGATCCACACTGCCATGGCCTTGGACAAAAATAGCCTGCCTAGAGGCTATTAGTAAACTTGTAAATGTTTTTAACCTGTGAGATATTATTTGGCATATAGCTTTACTTAAGCATATATTAAAGAAATGAGCCTTGTAGTTGCACACTACAGCACTGCCTGTGCCAGACTTGGGTAGAGCTATAATCAATGACATTTTAGTGTGCTGGGAAAGATCTTCTATAGAATATATAGTCTGAAAGGGAGAGAGAGAGAGAGAAAACAGAGACAGATAAAATGCATGTTCTATTGTTTTATGCAACTATGCCATAAGCTGTCTGGCTTTGACGGTTTTCGTGCTGGGATGAGTGAAGTGCTGCTTTAACCATTTGTAACATAATGTCATCACCCAGAGTAGAAACTGATCAAGAAAGACATCGATGAGGAGTCCATCACAACAAACACTCTTATGAGAATACCACTTAGCATAGCCAGTTTTAGGCACCAGAGAACCCCTCTGTTGCTGGGAGTCCTCACCCACTGCAAATTATCTTATTTTTATAGTTTATAACAGTTGTTGAACCAACAAATGTTACCACAGCAGACTTATGTACTTAATAAACCAGGTGGGTAATAATAACTCTTATTTATATCTCCTTTAAAATTCAAAGATATCTCTGTTTATAGTAACTGTGTTTTTTTCAGGTAACAGGCTTCACAATTTCATAAAACCATTTTACCACTGTCATAGTGCCCTTGACTTAGTTAATCCTGATAGTAGGTATTCTCAACACATAGCTGGCTTTGGACATTTGCAGTACCCATGGCTGCACCCCCCCCCCCCCAATCATCCTTGAATGTGTTGGACCACTACACAAGCTGCTGCTGTTGGTTGGGGAAAATTAAGAGAAAAAATATTATTCATTTTGTGATTATGCTCTTTATCCAAAACAGGGTTGTGATATAACTCTGTTAGGATAAAGTCAATAATCAGTGAATGAACGTGACCAAGGTAAGTGCCAAAGATCAGCAGCCCAGAGTGACCAATTTCAGTGCTTACCTTAGATTTTAAGGATAGCTGATGCTTCTAATCTCCAGGGATGGTTTTCTCTTTTAGGATGTTTTATGGGCAGAACACCATATGCTAGAACTCAGAACTTCTTTGTTCAAGATTTCTGAGCAAAGCCAAAAATAACAGCAAGATAAAGGCTCAATATCAGAAAAATTGTTTTAAATATTACTGTAATTCACTTAAAAAGTTAATAGAATAATATTTTGCATCAACATACATTTTTTGGCAAAGATGAAGTATGAAACTCTGATGTCTGGCTTTACTGACTGTCTAATATGCTGAATGATTTACCAGCAAGTCAAACTTTTTTCAAGAGACAGAGCAAAACTATGAGGCAAAATCAGGGACATTGACAGGTATGCATTATTCTTCAATAAGATAAATAAAAGTGACTTACCCTGCTGTTGTTTGATGACTGCTAAACATCAGTCTCTGATCTGATATGGCAGTATCAGTGTTCCACAATGTATTGCTATTTGCTGAAATCAGTGCACGTTTTTTGTGTGTGTGTGTGTGTGTGTGTGTGTGTGTGTGTGTGCGTGCGTGCGTGCGTGCGTGTGTGTGTGTGTGTGTGTGTGTGTATTGCAGTGTAAGAGTGACTTTCTAACATAAACATCATCAGCATTGCTATTATACGTATGTGTGTTGGGGAGGGTACATGTTTGCAATGTATTTGTGTAGTTTGCACAGTGTATTTTCTTTCAGTTACCATCATAAACATACACCTTACACATGATAGGTGGTTGTCTTTGGTGGTTTGGTAAAAAGAGGATGTGTGTGACAGTAACTGTTCATTGCCACTGTGGAGCAGTGAGTAGCATTGCTAATTCATGCTGCTTTGCTCTAGTTGAGTTCTTGGCTGTGTTTTTTTTTTCTATTTGGAGTCTATATATCCTATCTGTCTGTTTGTACCCCTATCCATGTATTCTGGCTAACACCAACACTTCAAAAACATGCAGCAGTTAAATTGAATTTGTGTGTGTGTGTGTGTGTGTGTGTGTGTGTGTGTGTGTGTGTGTGTGTGTGTGTGTGTGTGTGTGTGTGTGTGTGTGTTGTGAAAAATATCAGTGTTTTTTATCTGTGCACATTCACACAATAATGCTAGGCAGAAACTTAACTATTACCAGTTGCAGTAAAAAATGCATTTCAAAAGCAAGGCATACAATGCATCACAGAACATTAAGACATTTAGTTCTTTTAGGATTCTGGTGGCCTACACACTCCAGACTGTATAACTGGATTTTGACATGGACTTAGTGGTAGCCATTGCCTAAACTGCACCTATTCTAAAACCAACCCTGCTTAGAGGTGTGTACCAAAGATTGCTACAGATTGTGTGGTGGGGCTGAAGATGGTGTGGTCATTACTTCTTTAATTTTCATTAGAATCAAACCTTAGAGGTATGTATATGACATTGTTATAGCTAGTGATGGGGCTGTGGACAGTGCCACCGTTGTTTCATTTACTTTTCTTACAAATCACAGAGGTGTACAAAGAAGGTTACTATAGCTTGTGTAGGAGCAGTGTATGTTTAGGAGCAGCAAGGTGAAATATGTTACTGTAATTATTATTCTTTTCACTTTCCTCACAACCACACATCAGGCATGTACACAGGGGGCTGCCCTTGGAAGGGTAAGAGTGAAGAATGAGGAGGCATGTTATGTATTTGTATGACAGCAGTCACTTGAAATACATAACAGTTGCCACCTGAACTTCGGCTTTCATACCAATATAACACCAGATGAATGCACAGGCAGTGACTGTCTTTATTTTTGTTTTGTGGGGAGTAGGGAGGAAGGCAGGGTTCCCAGATAAGATTTATGTATCCTCACAGATGTTTTGTTAGTTTATTGTGAGCTACTGTTTTGCCAATCTGAACATTAAGGCTTGGGCAAAACTTATATCTTCCCTGGAATTCTGATACTTTTAGTTCAGGCAGCCACTGGATTAAAAGGTTGAGAAAATGCTCTAAATACATCCCAGACATCTATAACCATATGGCTTCTGGGGTGCCTGGACTAATTGAGTTATTTCCTAAACAGTTATTACTGTGCTGTCTTATTCAGGAAAGGTGTGCTGAAAAGATGGAAGGAAAATTAAAGTTGAACAGCAACACTGAATTTCTTTCCTTAATCATAATTTTTGTTCAAGTCATCATTGAATGAAATGGTTGTGTAAAATGAAAATAAAAAATTTAAATGTGTAGAAAGTCATGGCCTCTTGAAAAAACAAATGAAGAGAAAGACAAGGCATGAGTGCTGCTGAGCAGTGATGGGCACCGTTGGTGGTTATAGATGCAAACATTTCTGCCTGCACATTTTCCCTTAGTACTCTGCTGGTGGTCCATCAGTGAGTTCTGGCAATTGTCCCTCACTGACAGGTGACACATTTAGCAAAGCTCCTGAGGTACCAACACAGATCCTACCCACTAATCCTTTGTGTTTTTGTCCACTTCTCCTGTCCTCTACTTTACCTGGTCCTTCCTGTCCTCTCCTTGTTTTCTGACCATATCAACTTACCTAGCATTATGAACGGACAATTGCTCACAATTTCTCCAGTCAGCCTGGTCAACATGGGCATCCTGAGGCAATGTAGCAATTGCCTCATGTACACTGCCAACCCTATTCTTCTAGTCTACACAAATTTATTATGTCAGAGTTGCATCTATATCAAGAACCTAGAATCTAGGCTCTCTCGCCCACTGGTCAGTTCATCTGATACTAAGCAGGTTGTCTGCATGCACACCTTACCTCCTGCACCTATCATTGCAACAATACATAAACTGACATATGCTGAGGTCCTTATGAGAAGCTTACGTAAACATCAGAGACCTCCCAGACACAAACACAAGCATGCTTCACATAATGCATCCTCTGCAGAACATAGTACACATAATATATCACACATCAGGGTCTCAGTAATCAAGCCCTTAAGGCATAATACAAAAACAAACATCTTAGTCATAGGTGACTCAGTTGTGAGACACACAGATGTCCCTCTCACCAGGCTGGATAAGGAAAAAGTCACTGTCAGTTGTCTGTCAGGTGCCAGGATCTGCCACATCACACACAAACTCAAGTCTCTCAACAACAGAAACTTTTATGACTCCATCAATAGTCCATGTTGGTGTGAACAACTTGAGACCTACTTCACTGGACTATATGAAGTGAGACATGACTGAGCTCTCTGATTATGTGTCTCAGGCAGGTATGCCCCTAGTCTTAAGCAGCATTTACCTTCGCCTAAGATGATACCTCAATACAATCAAAAAAATGATTGACTTCAACAACTGGCCTAATTTCTGGTGTCATTCAAAGGGGATTCAGTATCTGTCAGCCTGGGATGACATGGTCGACAGACGTTGATGGTTTGCCAGAGATGGTCTTCATCTGTCACCCCTGGAATTTTGATTACTGGCTAAGGCTCTTGCCACCCCCATAGTGCCCTTTTTTAGATAATGTCACAAGAACAAAATTCCTGATGCAAAAATGCCCTCTATAAACAACAGCAAGTTTATGCTGTTAACGCTGTGAGTCTAAACCATAAATTGCACTCATTGGAAGCAGTCCTCACCCTGGAAGATGCTGACATTTGTGCAGTCACTGAGACCTGGTTTAAGGCTACAGAGAGCACCCCAGCTATACCAGGTTACATTTCCTTCCACATGTTCAGACCAAAAACTGAACATGTGAGAACTACAGGAGGTTGTTTATCAATATTCATCATAGATAAATACACCTCTAGAGTGGTTAAACAGCACAATTCCCTTGAATTTGTATGTTTTTTCTCAGCTCATCAATACTCCAACAAGATACAGCAAACATCTCACATGCCAAATGACCCTAGACTGGATCCTAGTATCCCACCCTGCCAATTACCCTTCTTCCGGTACACTGTCTGGCTCCCTCAGTGATCATCTGCCAGCTTATTCCCTTAGAACAAACTCTCAACAACTAAGAGTACACAGCATGAATTTAACAATCTCCTACAGGAAATAGACTGGACACCCCTTAAACAACTACCCCTTAATGATGCTGTACTATAGTTTAATAACACCTTCCTTCACATACTTAATACCCCAGCTCCCATTCGTATGAAAAGAATCAAACAGAACTCAGCACCATGGCTCTGTAAGGAATGTAAACACCTGATGAAGCAAAGGGACCTAGCCTGGTCAACCTGGAAACTAAACAAAAATGAACAAAATCATGTTAATTTCAAAACACTACGTAGCAAAGTGACAAAAGTAATCAACAGAGATAAGAAGTCATATTATCCCCAGATTATACTCCAAAATAAAATCAATGCCAACAAATGTTGGCACTCCATATCTTCTCTACTTAACCATGGAACAAATAGAGGCCACACCCTATCACCTGATACCCCTCCATCACAAATAGCCAAAAACTTTAACAAGTACTTCAAAAAATCAATATCAGACCTACTGACTAACACCCCTAATGCTGGACCCCCCTCACCCTTCAACCTATTCAGATGCCAACCCCAGACCATCAACTACTTCTAACCCTGTCATTAATAACCCCCCCTGCTCAACAAAATGTCATACAAACCCCATTCTCACTTCAGCACATATCTATTGGCGGTTCCACTTGAAACCATTGAATGTTCAGAACATCAAAGTTCTAATCATCGAGACCAGAACATCGATGTTCAGAACATCGAAGGTTCAAATTGAACCACAGAAAAACAAATAAACAGTCAAAAACTATTTTATGCAGGTGGACTTCACCCCCCTGCACCCCCCATGTGAGTGGCTGTGCCCCCCACACCCCCTACTTTAATATTCCAACTCCAAGATCGCACCTACAGTGGGGTAAGGGAAATCTCCCGTTTGCCGCTATATGCGGTAGCACTAAACAGGTGATTTCCCATACCCTACCTGCAATGCCAACACTCAGATGGCACACACACACACACACACACACACACACACACACACACACACACACACACAACTTGCAGGGCACCTTGCTGCCCTGCATATACACCCAAAACTTACCAGTTTTACTTACCTGGCACTTCCACTTTCAACCTTCGATGTTCTGAACATCGATGTTCTGGTCTCGATGATTAGAACTTCGATGTTCTGAGCATTCAATGGTTTCAAGTGGAACTCTATTGGCACCATTAAGAAACTGCTACATAAACTAAAACCATGCTCTACCTCAGCTGATAATCTTCCACCACACTACCTCAGATTGGCTGCTTATTCAATCACCTACCCAAACAGGATCCTTATAAATAGGTCTTTATCTGAATCAGAGGTACCTACCATATGGAAACAATCTCACATCACCCCCATCCACAAAGGAGGCAACTCCTTTGCTCTATCCAATTTCCATCCTATATCCATCTTGTCACCCATATTCAAAATTCTCAAGAGGGATATCCATCAGCAGGTTATTCAATATCTATTGCAAAACAATCTTTATCCAAAACTCAACATGGCTTCCGGCCTAGCCACAGCACAGCTACAACCCTATTATCTTTTACAGATGCCGTAAACTAGGCCAGAGATGCAGGATGCTATACAGCCTCAGTATTCCTTGATCTCGCCAAGGCCTTTGACACAGTGTCTCACCCCTTACTATTGAACACACTGTCTAACTTAGGCTTCTCACATAACACAGTAAAATGGTTTCAGAGCTACCTCAAGGATCATAAACAAGCAGGGAAATGGTCCAATGAACTCTCACCCTTTCTCCACATCCCTACTGGAGTCCCTTAAGGCTCCATCCTAGGACCCCTACTCTTCAACATTTTCACAAAAAAACTTTCACACTGCCTCTCACCCTGGGACCCTCATTCAGTACGCTGATAATTCCACCATAATTTGTACTGCTCAGTCGCTACCAGAACTACTCTCAAAAACTCAACAGTCCTTTACAGCTGTTGAATCCTGGCTAAGAAATGCCCAACTCTTTCTTAATCCAGAGAAGACAAAACTAGTACTCTTTCATCCCAAAAACACCTCCCCTGTCACTGATCATTTCAACATCCTTGCATCTGACAACACTGCCATAGAAATAGTGCAGGAAACCAAACTTCTAGGTGTTATCATTGACAATAAACTTTCATTTGACCCCCATATACAGCAAAATATAAAGAAAACTCATCAAAAGCTGGTATCCATGTAGAAACAAACATTTCTTTACAGCAGCAACCCTTGTAAAAACATTTTTACTTCCGTCCCTTCTTTATGGTGCCCCTATCCTAACTAACTTACAAACTTCTATATAAGCAAGATGGAACAGTGCTACAACAAAGTTGCTAAGTTTGCCACAAACTCTAAATATAACACACACCACTGTAAACTACTCCTAGAACTAAACTGGCTTGAACTCCCCAACCAACTTGGCTTTATTCAGCTATCCACATTGCACAACCTTATTTTCAAGCCTACTGCCTGTCCTGCACTAGCCAATCTAGTCACAACTTACACACCAAATCGATCCCTACAATCAGGAGACAAAAATCTCTTAGCTATCTCAAAACCCACAAGAAAACCAGGTCACTCTCTATATTCATACTCTGTCTCTATACTTTGGAATTCACTACTCCCTAGCTACCAGGTCTATGCCTGGCCTAACCCAGTTCAAAGCCTCTTGAAAAAATCATCTCAAAAAGACATGTCTCTGCTCCTGCATAAAGCCTGCCTGATACTCTGCACTTCCTCTTCTTCCACACTAGCCTCATCCTCTTCTTCCCTCACACTTCAATCCTTCGCAGACTGCAAGATCCTAAGGCTCTTCTAACTCCTTCTCTGTTCCTATACCATATCCTTAAGCTACTGCTCAGGCTGTATTGCTTCTATTCTTTTTAACTTTCTCACTATCTTTCTGTATCACTAAATTTCTAGTTACTATTTTCCTAACTGAAACTAACATTCTATTTATTTATTTTTGGTCATGTACTATAGCAATAATGTCACACATTGCACTACCTTCATACTATTCTTTTTGGGCACTATATCACATATAGTGAGAGTGACTATTATTGTCTATAATGTTTTTAACTCTATAGAATTGTCTAGTTGCATAGTATATATATATTGTTACATTGTGTAACATAGTCTGTTCTTTCAACTTATTTTGTATAGTATTTCTAATGTGATTTGTACTACATTGAATTTTACTGTATTCTTTATTGTACTGTATGTGGAGCTTTTCTCCCCGGGCCTCTGCTGAAAATGTATCTGCAGACCCAGTCAGACCACCCCAGTAAACAAATGTCAAATAAATAAATAAAATAAATAAATAATTACTTCATGTGCAATTGACTGTAAGTAAGATTGCACTTCAGGTCATTGCCAGCTATAGAACCCCCTCCATGAATCAGGACAACCATTCAGCCTACTTGAATCTACTCGAATCAATCAAGATACAACCAAACACCCTGGTTTTGTGTGACTTTAATTACCCATCCAGTGACTGGGTAAATTATACGTGTTCTAACTCACTCGCCCAAAAGTTCCTGGACTTTGTTAACTCCAATGCCCTGGGCCAGCTGGTTGACACGCCCACAGGGGGTTCAAACATTGTGGATCTGGTGCTCACAACATGGGGGACCGCTGCACCACACCCAGTGTGTGGCCATCCCTGGTAAGATCTGAACACAAATCTGTCTTGTTAGAAGTAACTATAACACAAGACCCCTCCTTAGCAACAACTAGACTAAAAAACTTCTCTAAGGCCAATTACAACCTCTTACATGACAGCATAAATACCTTCATAGCCCCTCCCTCCACTGACAGAACAGACACCTATGCTGAGTTACACACCAGTGCTTTATACAAACACCTGTAAAATTGTATTGATCTTCAAGATCTTCAAGTAAAAACAAACCTGCCTGGAGGATAACTGCCCTTAATGGGCTATACAATGGGAGAAAGAAATTACTGTCTAAGAGTAGGAAGGAATGGTGTCAAAACTGGAACACTCCCTCCTCAACTTAAACAAGCAAATAAGACTCCTAGGGAAGTCCTCCAAAGCTAACCATTAATCCAAATTAGCTTCCCTAATTAAGGATAACCACAGGATGTTCTTTAGCTACATGTGTAACATCAAAGGTAAGGGCAGATTTGTGCTGAACTGGTAGTTAATGAACCTGTGGATATAGCAAACCTGCTGGCTGATAGATTCCGTGAAAACTACACGCCCCTGTTCCTGCCACACATACCCCAAAGCATCCCTAACACCTCTCCCTCACCTAGTATCTCTGAGGAGCAGGTCTTAAACATCAAGGCCCAAACCACAGCCTCTATGGGACCAGGCAACATCCCAGGCTGTGTTCTACATGGGTTAATACAGGAATTAGAATCACCATTGGGAACGCTTTTATATCACAGCCTAAGCACTGGCTTTGTCTCAGCAGAATAGAAAACAGCTACTGTCATCCCTTTGCACAAAGGGGAGTGCGGCCATGGACCCTGGGAACTATAGCCTTATTAGCCTGACCAACCTTATCTGCAAGTCCATGGAATGAATCATCATGGACCTTATTAACAAAGACATAGGAAATCTCTAAATGCTTGACCTCACCCAGTTTGGCTTTGTCAAGGGGATATCATGGCTGTTAAACCCGGTGGACTTCTTCGGGACAGTCACCAAAGCCATAGATGAGGGAAAATCTGTGCATGCGGCCTACCTAGACTTAGCCAAGGCCTTTGACACAATCCCCCACTCAGGCATCATTGATTGACTCACCCAGCTGGGTGTCAACCCATATATTGTCAGGTGGGTTGCAAACTAGCTCACTGACAGAACTCATACAATCAAACTAGGGGACTCCAGCTCCTCCAGCAGACCTGTAACCAGTGGTGTTCCACAGGGATCGGTTTTGGGACCCCTACTGTTTGGAATCTACTTCTCCAAAGTGCAGGCTAAAACTAAAGGACTGTGGCTGACAAAGTTTGCTGATAATTGCAAACTGGGAGCAATCATTCAAACCCCAGGTAATGTCAACATACTGCAAAAAGGTCTAACACAGACTAATGACTGGTGCCAAAGTCATGTTCTTAAACGTAATGCAAAAAAACGCATTATCATCCCCTTCAGCAAGGGTGATGCTCCTGCTAACTACCACATCAATAGCAATACAATAAGCACACAGTCAGTGATGAGAGATCTGGGCACACAGGTGGACAGCATACTTAACTTTGATCACCATGTCTCCACAGTGTTAAGAAGGACATTTTATATTGCTCATTTCATTTCATCAGTAAGGGCATTGCCTCCAAAAAAAGAGGTTATAACCCCTCTGTACTCTTCCCTCATTAGGCCAGTAATAGAGTACAACGCTCCCTTTGGTATGTTCCTTTCCAAACACCTGCAGCAATTGGAGAGACCACAAAGGTTCCTTACAAAGAAAATCCAGGGTCTTTAAGATCCGTCTTATGTGGACAGAGTGAAATCATTGTTAGTTTACTCTGTGTCGTACAGACTGTTCAGAGGTGACCTGTGCCTTGCATATAGAGCAATTTCTGACCCAGGTTTAATGGAAATGCTGCACATTTGCAAGTCAAATGGCGCACGGATCACTCACTCAAAGGACCTTAATCTGGTATGTGACATCAACAGAACTTGCTGGAGAGACAGATTTGTCTCACAGAGGTTGCCCTACCTTTGGAACAAGCTTCTTATTCATGTTAAACAAACCCCCTCATTGGCACTATTTAAGCATAATTTGGACAATTGGATGGGTAATCAGAAATTCACCCTGGGGGTTCCACCTGTGTCCCTCTTGGACAGGGGCAATAGGTGCTGATTTTAGTGTCTGCTTGAAACAGACACCCTTGGGAACAGAGGTTGAACTTAACTAGACTTGTAAGGGCCCTAAGGCCATTAGCCTAATAACCTCCTATGATCCTATGAAAAGGAAGAAAAAGTAATGTGCATGATGTGGAGAGCTCAGCATGGGGGGAAAATAGAAGGAAGTACTGGTGATGTGTCTGTGGGGGGATGAAACAGTAAGCAGCGCGTAAGGCACCATTTTGCTGAAGTCCATTCCGGTACACAGAGCTGTTATAATGTACAATTGTTGCAGCTAAATGCCAGTAACTGTGAATGCCCCTCTGAGAGATTGACCAGCACAGTGTCGTGCTCAGGCCTGTCTTAGTATAAGGTCATTGTAGATACAGTTCAGTCTGTGCAAACTGCTCCTGGCAGCATGAGCTAAAAGGTTCTTTAGGGGCCCCAAACTTGACATTTGCTGGGGGCCACCCAAAATGCAAACACCAGCCCTGCCACTTAGCAGAAAAACTACATACATAGAGTTATGACTAATTATTACAAAAGCCCTGTCAGTTCTCCTTTTTACCAGTAAAAAGGCCAAAAACATGCATGCTCTGCTCTTCAATGGCCAAAATTGCAATGTTGTTGGCTGAAATGGCATGCAACAGTTAACTTCACTTTGAGGACCTTAATAGCCTGTAACAGCATCTTATTATGATACTTAATTGTTGGCATTTACTGGTGTTGACTTTAATCTTTGCTTCAAGCCCTGTAATTTGTAAATCAAGCATGCAACAGTGATTTTGCAAGTTGTGTAATATTCAACTACAGCTTGGATTTCCACCATGAAAATACTGGAATGTTCCAGCTGAAAAATAAGCCACACTCTATCTTATTAAAAACAAACTATTAAGGTATTTCAGTATAACTAGATGTCTTATTAAAAACAAACTATTAGGATATTTCAGTATAACTAGGTGTACTCTACATGCATTTGGTCTACTTTTGAGACTAGTCAGTTATAAAAGCAACTGCACACACTAGTGATCTATCAAAGAGCATAATACTAATGAGACAGAAACAAACTGTACCAAGTTAGCAAATCTATTCTGTTATGGGATGTGTCACAAGAGGTGGGATAAGAGTACTCAGGTTCCTTTGGGAGTGTGACACTTTATATATTAAGTAAGCCTTGAGTATCCATGCATTCCCTAGTCACCAACATTAAAATCCTCCCCAACAGTACAGGGAAGATATCAGTGTTAAAAATCTGAAGTTTACTGAAAGACATACTGAAGAATTTTAGGCTCCTAACATTTGGGCCATGCACTGTAGCAAAATCAGCTGTTTCTGTGTTGGCCACAATGTACATCCCTTCAGCATTATGTGTGTGTTGTAGCAGAAAACAGACTAGATGCTGATGACTAGCCATCTCCCTTGTAGAAGGCTTAGACAGACATTTTATTGATATATCTTTATACTTGGCCATACACTCTCTATACATCTGCGATGTTTCAACAACTCTTAACACAATATCAGCTTAATTTCCAAAAAAAAAACTTCACAGGTGTATCAAAACTACATTCATTCACAGTTCAATGCTTGCATTACATGCAAATAACCTCAACAGTGGTAAACAGGTCAATGCTTATTAAGTTAACAGTAATTTAAGTAACAGCAGCAACAAAAGGAGCCATATGCACGGAATATCAACAGCAAATACCTACAAATAAATTAGTACACCTGTTGGCAGTTGCAGGTCATAGGTTAATAAACATAGGCTGCCTCATAAGCAGCAACACTAATCAATGCAGGGTTGTTAAGCATCTAGCTCCAGGAATATACACTGTTGTCCTTTAAAAGGAAGCAATGTGACTCTCATGTTGGATATTTCTTGGGTTTGATACCTTTACATCTAGTTGTCTTGAATGAAAATCCCAAAATGGTGCTTACCTTGCCTGAATCAACAGCAGCAAATACATTGTCCATGGTCTGAAGCAAACTATATGCCTGAAGAAGTACTGTATTCACTTCAGATTCAGCTGGTTTCTCCAAAGACTCAAAGGAGTTGCTGCTGAGTACTGATAATAACTGTTGGAAGACAGCAGGTTTGCCAGGTAATATGGGAAGGCATGCATGAGCACCTTATTACCTTTATTCTGTCACTATCAGGACTCCTCATGACATCTGTACATCCAGCCCTTGTGAACTGGCAATAGTTACAAATGTACAAGGTGCATCTGAAGTTGTAGTCCCCGTTGTTTCCACCACATGTGAGACAGACAAAGCAGATGAAGCAGGCCTTGACAGATTTAGATTATCATTAATACCTGACAGCAGGTTCTGCTGAAAAATTAACAGGGCTGAATTACATGTTCTAAAGGATTTAGATTATTCCTTCTGCTTATGACCTCCATTTGAGAACTAATGGAAATTTGAAGAAGGTGGAATCCAATAATCTAAATCCTTTAGAACATGTAATTTGTTGGAAATCTTACTACCCTTCGCTCAGGAAATAAATTACAAGTTTGTTGTTCTTCTTTTGGCTTTTCCCAGTTAGGTGTCGTCACAGCGGAACTCCGGTCTGCTAATGATTGGCAGCAGATTTTTTACGGGTGCTGAGGTGCCAGCTCAACGGCCAACCTTCAACGAAGGCACACCCATTCTACACATGTCTTTCGAACACCACTCGACCATGGGGAGGACATGCAGACTCCACACAGAAGGCGTCCCAGCCGAGAATCAAATGGGAGAACCTCTTGCTGTGAGGCAACAATGCTACCGCTGCACCACCACGGCTTAGGAAATGAATTACAAGTAACCATCCAGATATCCCTTAATAAAGCAGGGGACTCCCTTTTCTCTAATTCCATGGGTAAGATTTGGAACAAACTCCCCAGCAGCCTACAATTACTTTCATCATTACCACTCTTCAAGCATCAACTAAAATTACACCTTAAAGCACAATGGCTATGCCCATGTACTAACCCAGATTAACACAAACTGTAAAGTATACTGCTTTTTCCCCTTACTATAACCCACTAGTGGGTAAATAAAGCCTCCTCTTAGTTCATATTCTAGTTTCTTTTTTATTTCTTATTACATGAAACTTATTTTGGTACATTTTTAGAACCCTACTCCTGCTCCTGGCACTTTCATTGTCAGTTTTGTATAAATGCCAACTATGTTATATATGTATAAATTTCTGAATAGGCATAATAATTAGCCAGAGCCTTTCATCTCTTCCCTACTCTTCTGTATAACAAATGTCAAACTATATACCTCAGATATATGCTTCTAGTATATGCCGCTGTGGTGCAGGGTAGCGTTGTTGCCTCACAGCAAGAGGTTCTCCCATTCGATTCTCAGCTAGTGTGCAGGGAGTGCCTTCTGTGTGGAGTCTGCATGTACTCCCCGCGGGTCGAGTGGCATTCCGAAAGACATGTGTGAATGGGCATGCCTTCGTTGAAGGTTGGGCGTCGAGCTGGCAACTCGGCACCGTGAAAATCTACTGCCAATTATTAGCAGACCGGAGTTCCGCTGTGGCGACCCCTAACCAGCACTGGCACTTTAAGAGGCTTGAATGGCGCCAAAAAAGTTTTTAAATGTATGGTAATGACCTCAAATCAGCTGTTCTGATGAAGTCTGCGATTCGCAGATGAAAGCGCTTAAAGTATTGGATTTATTTTGTGGTGCTTTTGTTGCTGTCATGAGTTTTTATTAAATTCTATTTGGCTTATCCGAGTTTGCCTACACGCTACTTTTTAAAACATAGCTGTGGTGGTTGGGTTACCGTCTTGTTTATCTGTTTCTGGAGTTGTTTTTCCAGCATTTTAAATTAAAAGAACGAAAGTGCTTAATTACTCTTTGGTTTTATTCTTTTGGCTCCAGCTTTGTGGTTATGACTGTGTTTTTTTAGTTTGGTACATTATTTTTTTTTTTTGGTTCTAGTGGTATGCTCATTGTTTTGTCAGAAAGCTGAGGTGTTTGACTAATATACCTGGATAAATCACCGCAGTTAACTGGCCTGCCTGCTTAGTATGCTCAGTCTGCACCTAGGTCATATCCAGAAGGATATTCAATTAATTTTGTTAACTCCTCCAACCTAAACATACAAAAGTGTGTGCCATTTGCTCTCCCCACCAAACCAGTAACTCAAATGACTGCTGTCTTAACCCTGTTTTGAGACCATTAGCTTTGCTGAGATGATAGTACACTTCTTCCTTTGCCTGTATATTACCATGGGATGTTCTCAGGTCATACTCCTTCCCTCCAGCCTGCTCGTCTCAGATGTCTTATGATTTGTCAGCTAGCTACCACACCATCTTGTACCCCAGCTGTCTATGAAAGAATTCTGCTCAGCACACTGACAGAATGTTACCACCTGTCTTCTCTGTATCTTCTTTTAATTTTCCTCTATTTATTTCAAACATCTGCTTAGCTTTCCTTGTAACATTTCTGTCCTCTAGAATATATCTGTATTGGAAATGCAAAGTGAAAGTGGTAAGAGGAGCTGTGCTATTAAGCATCTGCTATGCTGCACTCCACAGTGCCTGGAACTCAGTAAATATCATTATTTTAGCACCAACAGCTGTCCAGTCAGTATATCCATCACCTCAGTAAATTTCGTAAATTAAACACTAGATGGCCCATAGTCATAGACCAATGGATAGTTATTCAATCTCATTGTTCACTAATTATCTACTAGTCATTATATGCTTATAAAACTACTAAAGAGCATTTAACATAAAAAAACATTATGAATGCCAAGCGTGCTGCCTAGGATGCTTATGACTGACAGTAGTTGACATTATTTTGTGTGATCACTAGTGTGTGATTACTAGGTTGTTGTATCCTAGAAGACTGAAGTTGCAGGATTCCAGGAATTTCATCTTTCTCTGAGATGCAGCTATCTTAGAAACGCAATATATCAGTGGTGGAGGTTAAGTGGTGCTGCCCCACACTGAAAGTGCAAGATTGGGTAATGAATTAGACTGCTTAAAAAAATTCTTACTGGCTTGCATGCTACCAGTTACTATGTGAAATGGAATGTAGAAGAGTACTAAGTCTCTGTGTGAAGCATACATGTGAGATAAGCAAGCTCTGAGTAAAGAGTAGGGAGCTTTTTTTGCATCTGTCACCCTCCCATACTTTTCAAGTAGCATCAAACTTCTCCACACTTCTTACCCTCTGGTTTTAATAATCACCACCAGAATACAAAAATCTTATCACCACCACTAAACTTGATAACCGAGGACTGCCCAACAGGCAATAGCAATAATCTGTGATTCAGAGACACAATAAAGCTGCACCAGGTAACACCTCATTAGATCTCCATTATCATATCTCTAAGTGGGACACTGGTCTCTCAAACCTGACAGAGGTAGTGTTCTCTGTACTAGCCCATGCACCTTCCAACATACACACACACACACACACACACACACACACACACACACACACACACACACACACACACACACGGCTATCTGCAGTCACTCTATTAGCCCTGATCCATCCATAAGAGTGAATGGCTGTACGCTGTCAAAAGGTACAGTACTCATTATTTTCTCATTTTGACTAAAATAACATGGTAGAACAATTCACTGGAACCTTTGAAGTTCCCTGTTTAAAATCTGGGTTTGCGCGGCTTTGCGAGATTGTGCGCATAGAGAAGGTTAAACGTGTTCTGGCTCCGCCAAGTCTGCTCTTCAAATTTTCCCTTAAGAAAGCTCTACTCTTATAATAATCAGTCTACTCGCTTTATTATAAGCCTAGCACTTGTTCTCAAAACCTCTCTTCTAAGTAAGCACTCTCTAACTAAAGTAAGCACTACATCCACCTACCACCCCTGTGAGTACCCATTTCCCTTAAAGGCACAGCACTCCCTTATAATATTCTAGCATGTCAAGTGGTAGATTACTAGCATCCTCTCTGGTTCAGCTGGTTAATCTGGGAATCTTGAGACAATGCTACGATTGTCTCATGTACACAGACAACCCTCTCCTCCTCCCAACAAACACAAATACATGTGAGAGATGCAACTATATAGCCAAACTGGTGGCTGAACTCTGTCAACTCAGGACTGGCAAGACCAGACAGGAGGAGAAGTTAACCACACACACAGCAAACCCAGTCCCACATAGACCTACCACAACTGCAAACTAAACACATAATAACACAAAGACATACTTGGAGGCTCTAACAAAAAACTTACCAAAACAACAGAGGCTCCCAAAGCAGACACCCAAAAATCCACCACCTCAAAACATAACACATGCAACACATACTTCAATAAATCAGTGTGTCAAACAATCACAGCCCTTAAGGCCAAACACCATGCCTGATACACTAGTAATAGGTGACTCTATAGTCAGACACACTGACGTTCCGCTTACCAGGCTGAACAAGTAGAGGGTAACGGTGAGCTGCCTATCGGGAGCTAGGATCCGCCACATAACACACGCACTCAGGTCACTCCAAAGCAAGTACAAATATGACTCCGTCATTGTCCATGCTGGTGTGAATGACCTGAGACGTACCTCCCTGGACTACATGAAAAGAGACATAGAGGAGCTCTCCGATTATGTAGCCCAGGCTGGTATGACCTTGACCCTGAGCAGCATCTTGCCCTCACCAAGAATGATGCCACAATACAAAGACAAGATGAACAGCTTTAATAATTGGCTCAAATACTGGTGTCATTCTAGGGGGATCCAATGTCTGTCTGCTTGAGATGACATGCTGGACAAGCCACGCTGCTTCGCAAGGGATGGCTTGCATCTGTCACCACTGGGCTTCCGGATATTGGCTAAGGCTCTTGCCACCCCCATAGTGCCTTTTTTAGGCAAGGCTCAAAAGACAAACCCACCTCCTTAGAAAACAAAAATGAAAAAAAATTAAGGGTAATGCTGCTCAATGCCAGAAGTCTAAATCTCAAGATGCAGGCTCTCGAAGCACTCCTCAGTATGGAGAACATCGATGTCTGTGCAGTAACTGAAACCTGGTTCAAGGCTCCTGAGAGCACCCCAGTGCTACCAGGCTATACCTTGTATCATGCTTTTCGGCCCCAAAACTCGGGCCAAACCAAAAAGGGAGGGGGAGTGTCCATATTCATCAAGGACACCCACACCTCCAGGTTAGTGGCAACACATGAAGCATCAGAGACCATCCAGGTGCAACTAACCATAGGCAAAACTGCTATACAACTGGTAGCATGTTACAGACCACCCTCCCAATCTCAGGAACCCCATTCAGCCTTCCTGAAGACATTGGAGGATATGAATGTCTCACCAAACACCATCATATTGGGAGACTTCAACTACCCTAACATAGACTGGGTGCATTATTCTAGCCCAAACACCCTAGCCCAAAGGTTCCTGGAATTCATAAATTCAAATGCATTGGAACAGCTAGTCACCTCTCCCACAAGGGGAGATAATATACTAGACCTGATCATCACAAACATGGGGAACAAGTGCTCCACACCAGAAGTATACCCCTCACTAGTGAGATCTGACCACAAACTAATCACCCTAGATATACAGATCCCACCTCCACCCCCAACACAAAAGACTACAGTGAAAAACTTCTCAAAAGCCGACTTTACACTTCTCAAAACTGAGATCGTATCCTTTAAGTCCACTGGGCCAGTGGAAACCACATCCCACAATGCAGAATCCTTCACAAATGCTTTCTACGGACATCTCCAAGAATGCATGGATCATGCAATCCCAAATAAAACCAAGACCCTCTCCACCAAGGGCAGGCATCCTGTCTGGTGGACCCCAGCCATAAACAAATTGCATAACAAAAGAAGGAAGCTACTGCACGACAGAGCAAAATCCCATAAAGAGAAGGCATCTCTGATCAGCACTAGTAGAAAGCTACGTTCTCTCATAAAAACATCCAAGGCCAACTTTGAGAGAAAAATCGCTATGGACACTAAAGATAACCACAAGGCCTTCTTCTGCTATGTTAGAAACCTGGGCAGAAACCCTCAGATATGTTCAGAGTTAGTTCACAATGACAAAATACACTGAACCCACAGATATTGCCAACATTCTGGCAGACAGGTTCAGTGCAAATTTCTCCCTCCTCACCCCCAAAAGAAGAAATACTTATCCCAGCTGAATGTAACCTCCCTGTCATCTCAGATGTCCAGGTGAGAACCACCCTCAGCAAAGCTAAAAACACAGCATCAATGGGATCTGACGGTATCCCGGGTTGCGTGCTACGTGAACTCCAAGAGGAGCTAAACCTGCACATAAAAATGCTATTTAACCTTAGCCTTACTACAGGATATGTACCTGAACACTGGTACAGCAACAGTAGTCCCACTCCACAAAGGAGGCACCTCTACAGACCCTGGTAACTACCGCCCCATAAGCTTAACCAGCCTGGTCTGCAAAGCTATGGAAAGAATCATTATGGAACTCATAAACAGAGACATTGGGGACTTACAGACACTTGATCCCACCCAGTTCGGCTTTGTAAAGGGCAGATCCTGCCTTTTGAATCTGGTTGACTTTTTCAAAACAGTCACTAGAGCCATTGACGAGGGCAAAGCAGTCCATACAGCCTACCTGGACTTGGCCAAAGCTTTCGACACAATACCCCACGCAGGCATCATAGACAAGCTAAACAGCTTAAATGTAAATCCATATGTCACAAGATGGGTTGCAAACTGGCTAAAGGATAGAACCCATAAAGTCAAAATCTCTGGAGCCATGTCAGACTCAAAGCCAGTCACAAGTGGTGTCCCACAGGGCTCTGTCCTGGGACCCCTGTTGTTCAGCATTTATTTCTCAGATGTGAAAGCAAACATGGGAGGGTTGTGGCTGACAAAGTTCGCAGATGACTGCAAACTAGGCGCCATAGTCGATACACCAGCTGACACATACATCCTACAGAAAGGCCTCACTGAAATGGACAACTGGTGCCGGAGTCATGGCCTTAAACTAAATGCCAAAAAATGTATAGTTATCCCCTTTGGGAAAAACAAAGTACCCACAAATTATCACATAGACAGTAACCCACTGAGTACGGAAAAAGTAATCAGAGACCTGGGGACCCAAGTCAATAGTGATCTCTCATTTGACACCCACGTTGCCAAAGTGGTTAGAAAGACTTTCTACCTTGCCCACCTTATCATGAAGGGATTCACATCCAGATCAAAGGAGGTCATTGTACCCCTATACTCCTCCCTTATCAGGCCCATGATTGAGTACAATGCCCCATTGGGTATGTACCTCACCCGGCACTTGCAACAGCTAGAGAGACCCCAAAAGTACCTCACCAAGAGGATCAAGGGTCTCCAACATATGTCATATGCTGCCAGACTAAAGAAACGCCAGCTCTATTCAGTAGCATACCGCTTACTCAGAGGTGATCTGTGCCTAACGTACAAGGCCATGTCCAATCAGGAATTGATGGACATGCTCCACCTCAAAAAATCCAAATCCATCAGAACCACTAGAGCTAAAGATTTAAACCTCAGCACAAATATGAATAGGACATGCTGGAGGGACAGATTCATAACTCAGAGGCTTCCGATACTCTGGAACAGAATCCCAGTTCATTTTAGGCAGAGCCCCTCACTAACTCTCTTCAAAAGAAATCTTGACGAGTGGATGGGAGATCGTAGGTTTACCCCAGGGGTCATCTCTGTGTCACTACTAGACAGAGGCACAGTAAACTAATTCTATTATGCAAGGGGGTCTTCACTGTGTCACTACTAGACAGAGGCACAGTATTCTAAATCTATTCTGCACACTTTTGTACCATTACATGGGGTGGCGAAAGCCACATCACTATGGCTAGGCTTATAAATGCCCCAGGGCAGATAGCCTAGTACTAAACTATGAAACTATGAAACTATGGATTGCTGTATCATGCTGTTCTGGTGTGAGCACCATGACTGGGAAGAGCAAATGACTTATTAGCATTAGCCACTTGTATCCCACTGGGGCTGGAGACCAGTAGCTGAATCATTTGGGTTTATGCACTGCAAAATCCCACCAAATAAAGGTTTCTACACTGCAGTAAGCCTTTCTCAATTCAACAGCATGTTTTATACCTAATGACAGAGTGCAGCTGATCTAGTAACTAGCTTACATAACTTAAATCTTATTAAGACATTACTGTCTGATTCTGATCTGTGCTTAGCTGGTGTAGTATTTCTGCCAAGTTAAGTGATTTTAGTTCCTAATGTAGAGAGTCTAAAGTAAGAACAAATGCATGCTTTTAGAATAACCGAGTACTTTGTGAAGAAAAAATATATGTCATGCTGTTGCTGAGTTGTTTGACTGGCAAATTTCGCAAGGTATAGCGCTTAGGAAGAATAAAATTTGCTTAAACTGATCAAGCAGGTGTCAAGGTGGTAACACATTTTTATTAATTGTGCAGTAAAACTTTTGAAAATTCTGTGACTTTTATGTCTAATTTGTTTTCCTAAATCATATGATGCTTCTTGTTGCTAGTCAGCTCAAGTCTATTATCATTATTAATGTTGGTCATTGATTATGTATTCATTTAAAACCAATCACTAACACTTTGATACCCCATTAGAGAAGTCCTTAACTGAACACTGTATTAAATTGATGAATCCTGTTTTAAGTAGTACCAATTTATTAGTTCTAATGTAGGATCAAAGTTGGTTACTGTGCTATAGACCTGGAAGTCATTTCAAGCCTAGCTGTTTCATCCCAATGTAATACCATAGATTCTGTAGTCAATACTAAAGATTGCATTTATTAATGACTGCCCATGTCCAGGAAGGTTGTGGGCACTTATCCCTGGTAAGAATTTACAGTGCCCCATCCACTTGTCCAGGTTCCTATTCCAAAGATGCATCAGTTGTTGTGAGACAAATCTGTCCCTCCAGCATGTCCTGTTCAAGTTGTAGGCCATGTTAATGTCCCTGGAATGAGTAGCTCTAGTTCCATTTGATTTACAGATGTGCAGCAAATTCATTAGGTCTGGGTCGGAGATTGCTCTATAAGCCAGGCATAAGTCTCCCCTAGGAAGTCTATATGATACTGAGTATAGTGGCAGGGACTTTAGTCAGTCTGTGTAAAGCACATGCTGTAGTCCCTTGATCATCTTAGTTTGAAGCCTCTGAAGTCTGTCCAATTGCTGCAGGTCCTTTGTACAGCACATGCCAAAAGGGGAGTTATACTCAATTATGGGCCTGATTAGTGACGAGTATAGAGGGGTTATAACCTCCTTTGCTCTAGAGGCAATGCCTTTGATAATCAAGTGTGCTAAGTAGAAAGCCTTCTTTACTACAGTAGACACATGGTGATCAAAGTTAAGGTCACAGTCTACTTGTAATCCCAGATCTCTTACCACGTCATAGATAGTATTGTTCTTAATTTGATGGTGTGAAGGGACACTGTTTTTACCGAAGGGAATAATGATGCATTCCTTTGCATTTAGTTTGAGACCATGACTAAGACACCAGTCGCTGGTCTCCATAAGACACTCCTGAAGTATACTGACATAATTTGGAAATTCAACAATTGCACCCAGTTTGCAGTCATCCACAAACTTAGCCAGCCACAGCAGGTTCAGGCGCCTAGGCAACGTGACATTTCGCTGTGGTACATTTGACTGGGACACATGGCTGAAGTGACATTCAGCTGCAGAGAAATTTGGCTGTTTGCAAATTTCCTGTGGGCAGAGAGAGGCACATACTGCCATGCTCACAGCTTTAATAGCCAAATGCATGGTGGCAGAAGAAGCAATGAGTGTTGTGCTCAGTGTACAGTACATACTTATATAACTACAACATGTAGAAGTGTGCTACAGCATGGAGGAAATCTTGCGGGCTACTGTAGTCACATTTATGCTCCAGTATGGGTTTTAGGTAATGTTCCCTAGACACTGTGAAGGGGCTAGTAGTCCACACACTCCAATTATAAAGGCACTACCCATTGTGCACTGCAGTTTTACTGCCACTGACATGCCCTCTGGCCAGCCTGCTGCTGATACCTGCCATATTACCTGCTGTCTCATGTTCCCTTGGGGACCATGGCCATTGTTTTCCCCCTGTGTATTTGGTTATTAAAGCTGTGGGCATGTCAGTGTATGCTTCTCTTTGCCCACAGAGAATTTGCAAACAGCCATATTTCTCTGCAGCTGAATGTCACTTCAGCCATGTGTCCCCAGTCCAATGTACCACAGGAAATGTCTCACTGCCTAGGTGCCTGAACCCCAACCACAGCCTCTTAGATTTGGCCTGAACTTCTGAGAAATATATACCAAACAGTAGGGGGCTCAGCACTGACCCTTGTGGCATCCCGCTGGTGACAGGTCTGCTGGATGATGTGGAGTCACCCACTTTGATAGTGTGTGACAGGTTTGTCAGCCAGTTGACAACCCATCTTACAACAAAGGAGTTTGCATTCAGTTTGCTAAGTTTATTGGTAATGCTTGAGTGTGGAATTGTGTCAAAGGCCTTTGCCAAGTTGAGGTATGCTGCATGCAGATTTGCCCTCATCAATGGCCCTGGTCACATTTTTGAAGAAATCCACCAGGTTTAACAGGCAGGATCTGCACTTGAAGCTGAACTGGGTTGGAATCAGGGTTTGGAGGTTGCCTATGTCTTTATTTATGAGGTCCATGATGATACGTTTCATGGCTTTACATATGAGGCTGGTCAGACCTATGGGTCTATAAGTCCCTTGGGTCTGTTACTGAGCCACGTTGTGAATGGGAATAACTGCTGTTCTCCATTCCACAGGAACAAAGCCAGTGGTTAGGCTGTGATTGAATAGGGTACTTAATGGTGATGCTAGTTCATGTTTTAGTTTGTTTATAAGACAGCCTGGAATGCTGTCTGGTCCCATAGAGGCTGTGTTTTTTGCCTTAGACAGGGCTTTAATGACCTGCTCTTTGGATATGTAGGGTGGGGGGAAGTTGTGGGGCAAGGTTTGTGATAAGTTTGGAGGGGATAAGGGAGTGAAATTTTCAACTAGCAGGTTTGCTATTTATGTGGGATCAGTGTGTGTGTGATCCCATTAGTCACTAGTTTGGCACATGCTTGGGTCCTACCTTTAAAGCTACATACATAGCTGTAAAAAGCCTTATGATTATCCTTGGCTGTGATTGCTAAGTTTTTCCTCAAAGTTACCTTTAGTGGATTTGACATGTTATCTTATTTGCCTGTTGAGGCTGAGGAGGGTGCTTTTCCATTGTTGGGGCCTCGCCTTAGTTTTCTTAGACAGCAACCTTTTGCGTTTGTTGTAAAGTTGAGGGTGGGGCTTAGAATGCATTTATGCTTTTCCCCAGGGGGGTATAGTTTCCTTTGGTGAAGTTTTTTAGCCTGACTTTGCTCTTTGTGAGTTTTGGTGTTAGTGCCATTTGAAAATTAACTGATTTATGGTCAGATTTAACATATGAGGATCCGACAGTTGCGGTGGTGCATCTGTTTGTCATGGTAGTGAATACCATATCTAGTATATTTGTTCCCCTTTTGGGGTTTGAGCAATTTGTTCCAAGGCATTTGAATGAACAAAGTCAAGGATCCTTTGAGCTAGTGAGTTAGGACTATAGTAGGTTTAATTGAAATCCTCAAAACACACAACGGCCAGCAAATGATGTCCCAAAAATATTTATTTAACAAAATCACATAGGATAAAAATATCCCAAGCTCCAAACCGGTTTCGGTTACCCCTTCTTCAGTGGAGCATATAGAATAAACAGAGAGCCACCAGAAACACATGATACTATAAATAGTATCTGTTGGTCCAAAACTAACCAATCAGAGTATTGTATTGTGGTCTAATAAGACCTTAAACACCAAAAGGTTACATATATGCATTCAAGAATGAAAATAAAAATAAAAATAAAAATAAAAATAGAAAAAACATTATTCAAAGTTAGAAGACCTGCACATAATATTAGATAAATAACATGTGAGACTACATAATATCTGTATATGTATGTGCGTGTGGACACTCATTGATCAGCAAAATACCATAAATGTATAAATAGGTTAGAGATGATCATTAATACCTGGGGGAAATAATGCACCCAAATGTATAATCCAGTATTTCTCCTTTCGTGTCAAAATGTTCTCCCATCCTAGTTGGTGGCTTCTATCGCCAACAACCCAATCTATGATAGTAAACCTAAATTTGGCCGTAGGATGTTTAATTGTATGTTGATAGAGGGCATTGGTTACTTTCTTATTTCTAATGTTACTTCTGTGTTCCCCAATCCTGATTTTAAGTGGACGAGAAGTTTTCCCTACATAAAAGCGGAGCATTGACAGGTGGCAAAATATATGACCCAACTCATGGAACAATTCCCAAAAAACTTTAAATCATATACCTTACTAGTATTGGCACTGCTAAAAGATTTTGTTTTATTTATTTCACTGCATGACATACAATGCCCGCAAGGAAAAGTACCAATCAATTCCTTACCCGTCATTGTTAATTGTTTGTACCTGGCACCTCCACTACCATGATGTTTGTAATGTGAGAAAATGGAGCTAAGAGTTTTAACCCTTCTATAAGAAAATTGACAACGTGTCCCAAGATGTTGTCTAAGAAACTCATTGGCCATCAAGATATTCCAATTTCTTTCCACAATTCCTCTGATTATCTGATTATTTCTGCCATATGTGGTAACTAATCTTAGGACCATATCACCTTTTTTGTTCTTCTGACGGTCCTGGTATTCAAGAAGCTGGTCCCTAGTTAAATTGTCAGACCCATATTTAGCAGATCTAATATCAAACTCCGAATAGCCTCTATCAAGGAATCTATTCACAAGATCAGAACTGGCTAGCTCATAATCCTCCTTACTGGAATTAATTCTTTTGATACAGCAGAACTGAGATTTAGGGATGTTCCGGACTGTGTGGCGGGGGTGCATACTTGAGGCATGTAGCAATGTATTATACTCAGGATATTTCCTATATATTTTAGTGCCTAGTGTATTATCAGGCTTTCTATAAACATTGACATCTAAAAATTCAATGGTAGTCATGTTGCTATTAACTGTAAATTCAATGCCCCAAATATTACTGTTCAGATAATCAACAAATTCTTTAAGATATTCCGTATCTGCCCGCCACACCATCCAACAATCATCAAGATATCTACGCCAGATATCCATTTCTACAATGTAAATGTTATGAGATGTATCATATATAAGATATTCCTCCAAGTAAGCCATAAAGAGGTCTGCATATATAGGGGCAAATGATGCCCCCATTGCAGTACCTTGTAGCTGCCAATAGCATTCACCTTGGAAAAAGAATATGTTTTTGTTCAAAACATGTTCACACATGCAAATCAAAAGTGTATTAAATCCAGGAGGATATAAATTGGATTTTTCAAGCCAAAACTGAAGTGCTTGAAGACCAGCCCAATGTGGGATATTGGTGTATAATGATTTTACATCTAATGTACAGAGCAGCCAGTCAGATTCAATCTCAGTTTCTGCTATAATTTGTAAAAATTGTGTAGTGTCCTTGATTCTAGCTCTCACATGGACCAACAGTGGTTTCAAATGTTCTGTCAAAAAAGCTGAAAGTGGTTCAGTAAGTGAACCATGACCAGACACTATAGGTCGACCAGGTGGGGAGGTCAAAGATTTGTGTATTTTAGGAAGTAAATATAATATCTGTTTATTTGGATCTTTAACCGTCAAATGTTTGACAATAGTAGTGGATAAAATGCCATTCTCTACTGCACTACCCAAGAAATTATCAATCTCTTTTTTAAAGGTAGGAGTGGGATCAATATCCATTTTCATATAGCATTTTTTATCTGATAGTTGTCGTAATCCTTCCTGTGTATAATAATCCATATCCAAAACCACTACCGCCCCACCTTTGTCTGCCTTCAAAATCGCTATATCATTGTTGTTTTTCAATTCTTCAAGCGCCTGCCTTTCAGTTCCAAGAACATTATCTTTGAGAATGTTGAAACCATATGGTGGAAAATGTAGGTCCCTAAGTACAGCCTGTTGAAAAGCTGTAACATGCGTATTAGCAGGAGGTTGAAATGTAGATTTTAAAAATCTAAACTCAGTAGATCTTTGAGCAGTATTATTAGCATTTTCAGAAAAAAATATCTTTAAGTTCAAACTGCGACAAAAATCCAAAACATCATTGACTGTTTGGTATTGATCACAAAAGAAACCAGGTACAAACCCTAAGCCTTTATTTAGGATTGCTTCTTGTTCCAGAGTAAGCTCAGCCTTAGACAAATTAAGGACATTATGAAATACAGTGTCATCTATTTTAGAAATGCTTGAACTATTCCATCCATTGATTCCAAATCTGGACCTATTACGGTGTTTCCTCCCCCCGCGTCGTTTCTTCTTACCCCAAAAGGGGTAGGTATGTTACTTCTTTTTTTGTAGGGTGAGTGATCAGATGTGATACCCTCACTGTCAGTGGGAGAAGACTCATCCCCCGAGGTACTGGTATATATATGCTCTTTGTTTTTGAGAATGGGTCTGGGTCGTTTCCTTGATCTGGCACCGCCCCTACCCGTAGTCATATCCTTAAATCTGACTGACTTTTGTAATTCAAAAGGGCATCCCCTAGCATAGTCATTGACGTCCCGATTGAACTTTTTAATTTTCCTTTCTTTCGTCAGTTTATCATACTGGGTCAGTTCCTTAGATAAATTAGCTACCAAGGTACTGTAGTTGCTATTGGATTCAAATTGTTTGCAAAACATATTCTTTTTCCAAGGTGAATGCTATTGGCAGCTACAAGGTACTGCAATGGGGGCATCATTTGCCCCTATATATGCAGACCTCTTTATGGCTTACTTGGAGGAATATCTTATATATGATACATCTCATAACATTTACATTGTAGAAATGGATATCTGGCGTAGATATCTTGATGATTGTTGGATGGTGTGGCGGGCAGATACGGAATATCTTAAAGAATTTGTTGATTATCTGAACAGTAATATTTGGGGCATTGAATTTACAGTTAATAGCAACATGACTACCATTGAATTTTTAGATGTCAATGTTTATAGAAAGCCTGATAATACACTAGGCACTAAAATATATAGGAAATATCCTGAGTATAATACATTGCTACATGCCTCAAGTATGCACCCCCGCCACACAGTCCGGAACATCCCTAAATCTCAGTTCTGCCGTATCAAAAGAATTAATTCCAGTAAGGAGGATTATGAGCTAGCCAGTTCTGATCTTGTGAATAGTTTCCTTGATAGAGGCTATTCGGAGTTTGATATTAGATCTGCTAAATATGGGTCTGACAATTTAACTAGGGACCAGCTTCTTGAATACCAGGACCGTCAGAAGAACAAAAAAGGTGATATGGTCCTAAGATTAGTTACCACATATGGCAGAAATAATCAGATAATCAGAGGAATTGTGGAAAGAAATTGGAATATCTTGATGGCCAATGAGTTTCTTAGACAACATCTTGGGACACGTTGTCAATTTTCTTATAGAAGGGGTAAAACTCTTAGCTCCATTTTCTCACATTACAAACATCATGGTAGTGGAGGTGCCAGGTACAAACAATTAACAATGACGGGTAAGGAATTGATTGGTACTTTTCCTTGCGGGCATTGTATGTCATGCAGTGAAATAAATAAAACAAAATCTTTTAGCAGTGCCAATACTAGTAAGGTATATGATTTAAAGTTTTTTGGGAATTGTTCCATGAGTTGGGTCATATATTTTGCCACCTGTCAATGCTCCGCTTTTTATGTAGGGAAAACTTCTCGTCCACTTAAAATCAGGATTGGGGAACACAGAAGTAACATTAGAAATAAGAAAGTAACCAATGCCCTCTATCAACATACAATTAAACATCCTACGGCCAAATTTAGGTTTACTATCATAGATCGGGTTGTTGGCGATAGAAGCCACCAACTAGGATGGGAGAACATTTTGACACGAAAGGAGAAATACTGGATTATACATTTGGGTGCATTATTTCCCCCAGGTATTAATGATCATCTCTAACCTATTTATACATTTATGGTATTTTGCTGATCAATGAGTGTCCACACGCACATACATATACAGATATTATGTAGTCTCACATGTTATTTATCTAATATTATGTGCAGGTCTTCTAACTTTGAATAATGTTTTTTCTATTTTTATTTTTATTTTTATTTTTATTTTCATTCTTGAATGCATATATGTAACCTTTTGGTGTTTAAGGTCTTATTAGACCACAATACAATACTCTGATTGGTTAGTTTTGGACCAACAGATACTATTTATAGTATCATGTGTTTCTGGTGGCTCTCTGTTTATTCTATATGCTCCACTGAAGAAGGGGTAACCGAAACCTGTTTGGAGCTTGGGATATTTTTATCCTATGTGATTTTGTTAAATAAATATTTTTGGGACATCATTTGCTGGCCGTTGTGCGTTTTGATAGTTTGGTTGGTCGAGCAAAGCTCTACGTGAAAGGTTTGGTGTGGTCGTACGTTAATTGAAATCCTCCATGAACAGAGTGTTTGGTAATATTTGGATTGACTCCAGGTTTGTAAAGTAGACCTTATGTGCACCATGATCCATGAAATGTATAACTAGCTATGACTTGAATGGGGGTCTTGCCCACAGTAATCTGAACTTGGAATAACTCCATGGAGTTTTCCAATCTAACTAGTCTTAGAGTTGTGGCTGGTAACCTAACTCAGTTCATCTTGGTTCAAACATTATTACTGAACTAATTACTGTCTGCATTGCATAACAGTAATATGTTAGCATACTGTACATAGTCAGGAAAGCAGAAAACTACAATGCATGTGATCAACAGTTTCAACACAACACACAATGACACTGTTAAAACATTCATATTACAGCATGAAGTCTCTTGCTGACATGCAAGCAAGGAAGCAGAAACTAAGTCAGAAAGTATAAGATGAAAGGGTAAACAGTGTCCAGTAATCCTTACTACATGGCAGATCAGTTCATTGCAATATAATGAGTTCATGTTTAGAAATGTTTCATTTACTTTAGTAAATTAGGATTTAAAACTACTAATCGCTGAACATGTAAAAGAGAAATCCAGTAAATATATATATAAATCCTGAATTCAATCTTAAGAGTGGCATGGAGTCTGAAGTGTATTGTGATGCCTTTTGTTCGAAGTTATATTCTCAGTGTGGCAGTATGCAGTCTCACATTTTGACAGGTCCTGCTGTGAGTCTGCTATTGATCAGGCTAGAGAGTTTGTCTCAGCTTTTTGAGGTCATGAGTGGCATTAGTTTCTTTCTATGTAACTACTCATAGAGTGCAGTATGATACAAATGAGAGAGAGAAATTCCTGACTCTTCCTTCTGAAAATGCTTTGAGTTCTCCCAACCTGACAACATGTCCTACTTAAAATGATAATTAAAGGAAAACTGTGGCACAGTAGCCCCATTAATCATTAATGATATTCTTTGAAGAAAGGGCCAGTGATGGCACTTCTCAGTCTGTGTGGACAGCAGAAAAATCATGCACACATGGTATTCACTGACAAAAAATGTCAAACAGAATTCCTGAAATTGTAAGAAATCACCATCACTCATCTTGTCTTGTTTAACTATATATTCTCAAATCATGGACATGACAACACACTTACAGGACATAAGTTTGGACTGCTAATAGAATAGATTTAATCTGCACAAAAGCAGGCTGCCTTGATGGTTAGATTAATCTTCTTCAGAGGGACAGACAACAGCTAGAAATCAAACTGGCAGTCCATAACTGATGATTACAGAAACAGACCCATGTTTGTTAGAATGTTCCTAATTTAATGCTGCCTTGTTATCTTCATTAATTAGTTAATTATTGTATAACATTCTGAATCCTGCATAGCTCAGATACGTTAGCAAAAATATACACGCACATATACATACATACATGCATAAATACATACACAATGCATTTCCTCACAATGCAGTGTGTGACAAACATTTACATTTTTTCTTGTTAACATTTTCAATTCCTGATAATGTATCATGGTTCAGATTTGGAAAGTTAGGAATGAAGGTTATTTCCTTTGCATTTGATTGTACAGTAAAGTAATGACTTAAGATATAGTTAGCAATAATTTCATAATAACCACATTTACAGCTTTATATGTCAAAGTGGAGTAAGCAGTAATTACAGAGGCTCTGAACCGTGGTTCACTGAAGAGCAATCTTTATGTGCCTTCAGTCACTATCTAAAAATAATATATATATATATATATATATATATATATGTATATATATATATATATATATATATATATATATATATATATATAGATATATATGGGTCAACATGGAGCACAGAATAGCAACAATTGTTTTATGGACACAATTGCAGCTGATGAATATAGTTTTTAATTTTCATGATCAGAAAGTTCAAATCCCAGTCTTAAGTGTAGAACTGTGTTATAACAAATAAATAAATAACTAAATAAAAGTAAATGTGCCCTCCCCCACTCTCACATGCATGTGCACACTCACATGCACACATACACATACACACCCCTAAAGTAAAAGACCACACTGCAGTAAACAAGGTAATGTGATGCCCTCACTAGGAAATCTGCAAGATTTTTGCAGGTACATCAGATTCAACTGTCAAATTTCACCATAAAGCTGTGTTGTCACACTATGGAGTGTATCACATTCAAAAAATTAATTTAACAAATTTGCCTTGAGAAAAGTGACAGTTCAGAGTCTACAGATACAAGTTGCAAAATCATTTTACATCTTCATATAGGTTCATAGGTTCATAGGTTCATACTAGGCTATCTGCCCTAGGGCATTTATAAGCCTAGCCAGAGTGTGTTTGGCTTTCGCCACCCATTTTAAATTAATTTTGCTATGCCCTTTTTCGAGGTTAGTATACTGTGCCTCTGTCTAACAGTGACACAGAAGTGATACCCGGGTTAAACCTACGATCTCCATCCACTCATCAAGATTCCTCTTGAAGAGAGTCAATGGGGGACTCTGCCTAACCTGGACTGGGATTTTATTCCAGAGTGAAGGGAGCCTCTGGGTTATGAATCTGTCCCTCCAGCATGTCCTATTTATTTCAGTGCTGAGGTTCAAGTCTCTCGAGCTCGTAGCTCGATGGGATTTGGATTTTCTGAGGTGCAGCATGTACATTAATTCCGGGTTGGACATGGCTTTATACGTCAGGCACAGATCGCCTCTGAACAGGTGGTATGCCACTGATTAGAGCTGGAGTTTCTTTAACCGGGCAGCATATGGTATCTGTTTGAGCCCTTTGATCCTCTTGGTGAGGTACTTTTGGGGTCTTTCCAGTTGCTGCAGGTGTCTGGTAAGGTACATCCCAAAAGGGGCATTGTACTCAATTATGGGCCTGATGAGAGATGAGTAAAGAGGCACAATGACCTCCCCTGATCTAGATGTGAATCCCTTCATGATTAGGTGGGCTATATAAAATGTTTTTCTAACCACTTTGGCCACGTGGTTGTCAAATGAGAGATTGCTATCAACTTGGGTCCCCAGGTCCCTAATTACATCTTCTGTACTTAATGGATTACCACCTATGTGGTAATTTGTGGGCACTTTGATTTTGCCAAAGGGGATGACTATACACTTTTTGGCATTTAGCTTGAGGCCATGGCTCTGGCACCAGTTGTCTGTTTCTATGAGGCCCTTTTGGAGGATGCTTGTGTCGGCTGGAGAGTCGATTATGGTGCCCAGTTTGCAGTCATCTGCGAACTTGGTCAGCCACAGTCCTTCCATGTTGGCCTGCACCTCCGAGAAATATATACCGAACAAGAGAGGTCCCAGGACTGAGCTTTGTGGGACGCCACTTGTAACTGGTTTGGAGTCTGACATGGCTCCAGCAATTCTAACCATGTGGGTTCTGTCCTTGAGCCAGTTTTCAACCCATCTAGTGACATAGGGGTTTATATTTAAGCTGGTGAGCTTATCTATAATGCCCGAGTGGGGTATTGTATCAAAGGCTTTTGCGAGGTCCAGGTAGGCTGTGTGGACCACCTTCCCCTCATCAATGGCCTTGGTGACTGTTTCAAAGAAATCAACCAGGTTTAAGAGGCAGGATCTGCCCTTAACAAAGCCGAACTGGGTAGGATCCAGTGTCTGTAGGTCCCCAATATCTTTATTTATGAGGTCTATGATGATCCTTTTCATAGCTTTGCAGACCAAGCTAGTCAGGCTTATGGGGCGATAGTTTCCAGGATCCGTTGAGGCACGACCTTTGTGGAGAGGGACCACTGTTTCTGTACGCTACTCTTTGGGTACATATCCTGTAGTAAGGCTGAGATTGAACAGTAGTTTTATGTTTGGGTTTAGTTTTTCTTGGAGTTCATGTAGGATGCAGCCCGGGACACTGTCTGGTCCCATTGATGCTGTGTTTTTTGCTTTGGAGAGGGCAGCTCTTACCTGAGCATCTGAGATGTCAGGGGGGCAGCACTCTGCTGGGATAGATATTTGCCCTTTTGGTGGGGAGTAGTTTGCGCTGAACCTGTCAGCTAGGATGTTGGCAATGTCTGTGGGTTCGGTGTATTTTTTGTCATTTTGGACTAATTCTGAGCATATCTGGGAATTCCCACCCAGGTTCCTAACATAACTAAAGAAAGCCTTGTGATTATCCTTAGTGTCCTGTGCAATTTTTCTCTCGAAGCTGGCCTTAGACGATTTTATGAGTGCCCGTAGTTTTTTGCTAATACTGATCAGAGATGCCTTCCCTGTTTGGGATTTTGCTCTATCATGTAGTAGCTTCCTCCTTCTATTGTATAGTTTGTTTATGGCTGGGGTCCACCAGACAGGACGTCTGCCTTTGGAGGATTGGGTCTTGGTTTTATTTGGGATTGCATGATCCAAGCATTCCTGAAGGTGTTCATAGAATGCATTTATAAAGGATTCTGCGGTCTGGGCCGTATTTTCCACAGGCCCAGGGGCTTTGAAGGTTTCCACCTCAGTTTTGAGGAGTGTGAAATTTGCTTTAGAGAATTGCTTTAGAGAATATGAAAGGTTCATGTGAAAGGCTGAAGAACACATGGAAACATCTGCACATGACACTGCCTCTAAATATAGTAACTCCTGACTCATTACACAGCAGAGCAGACTATGTATGTACAGAGTTGTTTACCCAGTGATCTGCTGCTAGTTAAGGCATTAAAGTAGAAAGACACTCATTCGTAATGGTGCTACATCAATCAACACTTTAGATATGATAACACACCAAAGGTAATGTACAGTTACAAAATATGACTCATAGTATAAAAGGAGCCAGCCATGGATACCCAAAAACTGCAGTTTGCGCATTACCCTGTCTATGCAGAGAGACAAGTATGCACAAGCTCCTTGGGATCTGGTATCAAGCTTAGGAGCTACTAACAAACTTTAGCTTTCTGACCTGGATTTGATACCATCACTATACAGTGCCCTAGAACATGACATTAAATATGTCAATTAACTAGACCATAGATTCAAAAGCATCCAAAAAAGAAGCAACTCTATCCTTTAGGTCTTATCTTAAAGAAGGAGTAAAACGATGAGGTATAGTGAATTAGGGGTACAAAGAAATGTAGCCAGGAATAAAGATTAGTACATGGATGAATTAGAAACAGTAGCTCTTAAAGGGAATGCAATTTGCATTTAAGTTTTAGCTTGGATAAATTTTACAAATTTATTTACCAGTAATGGGTATTATACCTACTTACAAGAAAGTGCAGAATGGGTATTTGAGGTTTTTATAATATTTACTTCTGCTTGCTGCCCTGTACATCTGCTTGCCTTGCCACATTGCTGCTAACTGACTATCCCATGCACAGCTAACAGTACTAACAATACTGTCTAGTATGCAATCCACTGGTAATAAGATTTGTTTAGGTAAACATATCCATGAACCATGACTTTGCAAAGTCCCATAAAAAATGCAGGTTCCTACATTTTAAAAATGTCAAAACAAATATGTCAGTTCTGTTGTCTGTGCCCCTTTAAGGCTGAAGTCTTCTTACAGCTCAGCTTCTTTGAGTTACATACCTTCCTCACATACATCATTCATCATCTTCTTTCAGCTGTTCCCGTTAGGGGTCGCCACAGTGGATCACCTGTTTCCATTTCTTCCTGTCCTCTGCATCTTGCTCTGTCACACCAACCACCTGCATGTCCTCTCTCATCACATCCATAAACCTTAGCTTAGGCCTTCCTCTTTTCCTGTTACCTGTTATCTTCATCCTTAGCATCTTTTTCGCAATGTACTCTGTATCCCTCCTCAGCACATGTCCAAACCAATGTAATCTTGCCTCTCTGGCTTTGTCTCCAAACCTACCAACCTGGGCTGACCCTCTAATATACTTATTCCTAATCCTGTCCACCCGCATCACATCCAGTGCAACTTTTAACATCTTTAACTCTGCCACATCCAGCTCAAACTCCTGCCTTTTTGTCAATGCCACTGTCTCCAACCCATATAACATAGCTGGTCGCACTACCCTCTTGTAGACCTTCCCTTTCACTCTTACAGGTACTCGTCTGTCACAAATCACTTCTGACACTCTTCTCCACCCACTCCATCCTGCCTGTACTCTCTTCTTCACCTCTCTTCCACACTCACCATTACTCTGAACTATTGACCCAAAGTATTTAAACTCATTCACCTTCGCCACCTCTACTCCTTGCATCCTCACCATTCCTCTATCCTCCCTCTTATTCACACACATATATTCTGTCTTAGTCCTGATGACCTTCATTCCTCTTCTCTCTAGAGCATATCTCCACCTCTCCAGGGTCTCCTCCACCTGTTTCCTACTCTCACTACACATCACAATGTCATCTGTAAACATCATAGTCCACAGGGACTCCTGTCTGAGCTCGTCTGTCAACCTGTTCATCACCATTGCAAATAAGAAAGGGCTCAGAGCTTATCCTTGATGTAACCTCACCTCCACCTTAAACGCATCTGTCACTCCCACCGCAGACCTCACCATTGTTACACTACCCTCGTACATATCCTGTATCACTCTTACATACTTCTCTGACACTCCTAACTTCCTCATACAATACCACATCTCCTCTCTAGGCACCCTGTCATATGCTTTCTCTAAGTCTACAAAAACACAATGCAACTCCTTCTGACATTCTCTGTACTTCTCCATCAACACTCTCAGAGCAAACATCACATCTGTAGTGCTCTTTCCTGGCATGAAACCATACGGCTGATCACTAATCATCACGTCCCTTCTTAACCTAGCTTCCACTACTCTTTCCCATAACTTCATGCTGTGAATGATCAATTTAATCCCTCTGTAGTTACTACAGCTCTGCACATCACCCTTATTCTTAAAAATTGGTACCAAAGCACTTTTTCTCCATTCCTCAGGCATCCTCTCACTTTCCAAGATTTCATTAAACAATCTGGTTAAAAACTCCACTGCCATTTCACCTAAACACCTCCATGCTTCCACAGGTATGTCATCTGGGCCAACAGCCTTTCCATTCTTCATTCTCTTCATAGCTATCCTTACTTCCTCCTTGCTAATCCATTGTACTTCATGATCCTTATAAATAGGTCAGTCCAGGAATCCCACGTTCCCTAAATCTTGAAAAAGTCGCACATTATCCCCTTGCACAAAGAAGGAAATTCAACCGACATTAATAACTGTAGAGCTATAGCAATCTTATATCCTCTCACCAAACTTGGAAAATGTATTCCAAAACAACTGCCATACTATCTCCTGCAGGAAGAACTCTTAACCCCTACACAACATGGGTTTCATCCTTCCCAATAGTACTAGCAATGAACGTCTAACCTATATAGATACTGTCAATAAATCTAGAGATAATGGCAAACTAGTTTCTTCCTTATTTCTAGATTCATCTAAAATCATTGATACTGTCACAGCAAACTTCTTCTTCCAATGTCCTCACTAGGTGTCTCTCTCTCTCTTTCTAAGCCCACCCTTATGTGGTTCAAAAGCTATCTGCCCAATAGATATTAGTCAGTAAAATGGCACTCCACGCTCTCTCCTTACCTCGTAGTCACCACCAGTGTAACACAAGGCTGTTCTATACTCGGTCCCCTCCTCTTTAACATTTTCACCAACACCCTCTATACTTCCACAAAACAGGCCCCATAATACAATATGCAGATTATTCCACTCTCATTTGCATATCTGACAACATGCTACACCTTCAAAAAAATACTCAGGAAGCTTTAACAGCCACTGAAACATGGCTTTGTAACTCCCAACTCATGCTCAGCCTAAAATAGACTAGACTAGTACTTTTTTCCCCAAATCCATCTCTTCTAAAAATACAAAATTTAAAGTCCTCTCTCTTGATAATACAATCATTGAAGTCACTTCTCATAGCAAACTACTAGGGGTGATAGTGGATGATAATCTTACATTCGACCTGCACATACAAAATTGCATAAGAATAACTCATCAAACACTAGGGATGCTTTACAGAGCCAAAATCTTTCTCACTAATGCAACTAAAGCTACACATCCCACTACTTACGTCATACCCACTCTTCTTTATGGTGCTCCAATCTGTACTAACCTCCAGGATTCACAAAAAATAAATTTGAACAATGCTATAACAAAGGTGCTAAATTTGCAGCACATACCCCCATTCAGAACCCACCATTGTACAGCATTCAAAAGTCTAAATTGTTTAAAACTGCCACATCAACTAATATATACACAACTGAGTACCACCTATAAAATTCTCCAGCATCCATCTGCCTGTCCAACACTAAAAACATTCTACAGAACTATGTTCTCAGTAGATCATTGTGATCCAGTGACCAAAAACTCCTGTCTGTCTACAAACCTAGCAAATGTGCTGGGCATTGTCTGTACTCGTCCAACGTTATTAAGGCCTGGAACTCCTTAACTGTATCCATTAGATCTATACCCTCTCTCCCATCTTTCAAAACTACTCTGAAAGATTTCCTAGATAAAATCTGTCTTTGTTCTTGCTCAAATCCAGGATAAGCTATATCCCTAAATGTGAACAAGTATCTTTTCTTTCCTTATATTTTCTTACTCTCCCTTCTTCACTAACTTCATTACTGCTAATTCTCTTCCCTGACTTCCTCTCTAAATATACCATAAGCCTGTTTTTCCCTCACTTCATTATTGCAATTCCTATTTGTATTAGACTAACTTATCTCTAATATCTCTACAAGCTGTCTAAAAGTTCTCTAAATATTAAATGATTGTCATATACTTGTATCGAATTTTGACCAATGTTTTTACATTATGTATAATTTGTTGTAATTATTTAAACTGAAGATATTTTTGTTTTATTTTTGAAGATTGCAAAATGATTGTTCTTAAAACGTTTTGTAATAATTTGGAGATTTCCTCCCAGGGCCTCTGTTGAAAATGGGCTCCTACTCAGTTTCGGTAATCAAATGTCAATAAATAAATAAATATATAAATAACTTTACAAGGGATATGTGGATGAAATTGGATCGTCATTGTTATGTTCACAAATGACAGCTTTGAAAATGTTAGTTTCTTGAAGATATGAAAACCATGAAACAAGCAGAAGTACGACCCAGTTTATTATCCAGAGACATGCTCAACACAAAAAATACAATGCACGTTAAGCACTTTCGTCTGTGTAAATCCCAGACTTCCTCAGATCAATGAAATATGCATTATTGTTCATTTATATACCAATTGACCAATCCAAACCCACAGACTTGAATGCAATTAAGCAATTAATTAATATAAATTATGGTATTATTTAAACTTAAAAAATGCCCTAAACCAAGAGTTCAAAACAAGATTTTACAAGTACCACAAACAAATACATTAAAAGACATAACAGAGGGTCCAAAACTGATTTAAAAAACCTAAACCGACTGTAAAGTTTAATTAACAAATTGCCCATCCAGAAAAAATATATATATTTTTTGTCTTTTATCAAATCCATTCATTATTTGTCCTCAGAATATCTTAAAATCATCCCATAAAATTCAATAATCAATAAATAATCTATTTTTATTTTGTTTTAACTTACAAACTAAATCTAAATAAAAGCTTCTTTATATTACAAATGGTGATCAATTTTTATAATTTAGCAGCTCTAACCTTCAGGACACTATTAATACTAATGTTTTCATTCAGTTCCAGGGGTTTTGTTACATCCAACCTTAATTGCCAGTATAACTCCTAATATTCCAATCTGGCTTCCAACTGTCCTCACCGGGGTCTTGCACAACTTGATCCAATACAAAAAAATTGTATTTACTGTTCTGGCAATACCTAGGTTGTCTACACAGTGCATTTGTGCCCTTACCATAGGTTACATCATAAAGGTTCTCATACATCCACTTTCTTATAGTCTTCTCATGTTTTCCTATATAAAAATCTGAATGGGCCTCACATATAACCAAGTATACCACTCCTCTACTATTACAGTTAAAATACCCTTTAGGTTTAAAGTATATACCCCTGTCTCCTAAAAAAAATCTTCCCTGAATCAGCCATAAACTTACACTGATTACAGAAGCCCCATTTATAAGTGTAATCATCCCTATTCTTAATACTGTGATCCTTCCTAGTGTTGCCATGTTTCTCAAACATCTGTTTCAAATTCCTGTCTCTTCTCCTAATAAACACAGGAATTTCAGAAATAAACTTATTAAATTCTGAACTTATTGTTAAAACACCCCAGTATTTTTTAATAATATCACCTTCACAAGAAAAGGGAGAAAATGTGTGTACAAAGGCTAAATCACAGGAACCTTCACTAGCAGGTTGAACAAGATGTCCATTATGTCCTGTCCCCTAGACTTTAGCTCTTTTTCCTTAACCACCTCCTGAATCAAATGGTCAATTCAATTATTAACTGGATAACATATTTGTATAAATAATTCTTTTATAAACCTAATTTTCTCTTCAAAAACCTCAGGGACAGTGGTCATCCTGGAGGTCCTTATCAAGTGTCCTTTACAATACCCTTTTTCTGATAATAGGGGTGTTCACTATTATAATGCAAATAGGACTTTGAAAATGTGTCCTTTCAGAAAATCTCAGAATGAAACCTGTTCTCTGTCAATTTTTTAATGTATACTCACATCCTTTATGTGACTATAAAGGGCATTTGTTTCCACTCTGTTTTGGATTTCAGATAGATGATGATGATGTATACGTTCCTTGAACAGTCTATTGATTTTACCTATATAATAGGCAGGACAAGAGTTACAGATGGCTACATAAATAATGTTTTTGCTTTTGCAGTTAACAGATCCATGGAAGGAATACATCTGTTCTGTAACAGGGTGCGTAAATCTGTTACAATTAAAGATTACTTATAAAAATCACAAGAACCTCAAAAGGCTCCTTTGTTATAAAAACGGAAAGGAAAACAAGAGAACAGGACAGTTCTTGCATTCCAACTGACATATAGGAACATGGAGATGTGGTTCATGCAAAGCCTGTCCTCATATCTTTAATTATAACAGATTTGTGCACCCTGTTACAGGACAGACGTATTCCTTTCATGGATCCATTGACTGCAAAAGTAAAAACATTATTTATGTAGCCATCTGTAACTCTTGTCCTGTCTATTATATAGGTAAAAACGAATAGACTGTTCAAGGAACGTATACTTTGTCATCTATCTGACATCTGAAACAGAGTGGAAATTAATACCCTTTATAATCACATAAAATGTAACACTACACACAGATTTAGTTTTATGGCTCTGAGTCAAGTGAGAGAAAGCACAAGGGGTGGAGACTTCTTCAACAAAACAGAAGTTGAGGAGACAAAATTGATTATGGAACTTAGGTCTGATAGACCACCAGGACTCAATGGTTTAGTTCCATTAAAACCACTTTTGAAAGAGCGTGATTACATAAAAAAGAAGTAGCCTTGACTTTCACCCACTCAAAGGATGTTCTGTAAAGGAAGTGTCTTCTATCTATTTCCTTTAATTATCCACCTTCTGGATGTGTTATGAAGGCATATATATTTTCCAGATATACGTCTAAATAGCGATTGGTACTATATGGAGGCTCGCTTTATTACAGCTATTTCTAACTCATAACTGTTTTGAGTAATGTGAAATCTATTGGGACTTTAAGTCAAAGACCGCCAGTAAGTGCACTAGAGATGTCTGATTAATTTGGTCTGCTTGATGCAACTGTGAACTTTATGCAAACAATGATTCATGAGACAAGCACCTTTGGATCGTTATTGGAAAGTTTTCACTTTCTGTATGCATAAGTTTGACTGGATCCATGGTTGGCCACTTTTGTGGGTTTGGTTTTATTGTAGATATCATTGGCTCCCTGCTTATTGCTGGAAGGGTCTGCTGGAAAGTTTTGATTGGAAGCAGATCGTGTACATGTATTTTTAGTGAATATTTGTTTGAAGCCACTAGAAAAGCCACAGACAGTGCTTTTTGGTCCTTATTGGTCAGAACAGCTTCCTGGGCAGATGCAATTGGTTAGACTTTTTGCAGCAATTGATTGGGAACATAAGGTGGTGTGGCTGAATTCTGGCTCTCATCATCTTCATGCTGCTTTGTTGGAGAACTTCCTGATTTTATATGATTGGCAATTGTTACTTTTGAACGTTTGTCTACTGGTTACCTCGTTAGGATCTGATTAAGACTACGACCGGAAGTGCTTATCCTTTTTGAAAGCCACTGGTGTCTCATTACATTTTTAATTTCATGGATTTTTATATTAAATTTTTAATATATTTGAAGTCCATGTTGGTACGTCCTCTCTTTTCTCTTCTAAATCATTTAATTCTGGTGGTAGTCCCTGTAATGGTTGAAGGTTTGATAATTCCTTCCTCTTCCCCTTTCCCTTCCTCCCCTACCTTGAGGGTATTGATTGTTGTAATCCCAATTGGTAACCTGGATATTCAGACCCTATTTCTTGGCTAAATGTTCACTCCTTCTCAAAGGGGGAATCCTAAAGGGGAATCGGGGTTCTCCAAGTCCTCACACCACCTTCAGTTAATTCACCACCCTCTGTTACTCTCTTACAAACAACACCGTTCACACGCACACCCTTCGGTGCTACATAAACTCTACCCTCTCGGTATTCATTCAACTCCCTCTGCATTTTCTTTAATTTTCTCTTAAAAACATCATTGCAAAGCAAATCAACTTCAGTAAATACATTTGTAAATCTAAACTTCTCCACAGTAAACATCAAGTCAGAAACAATTTTATTGTTTAAAGTCCTTATGTCTTCCAGTAATTTCTCCCTTTTGTTCTCATAATTACATAAAATAAGCTTCATAAGCTCAACCCCAAAGTTGTTAAAAAGTTCCACCAGTTCACTGTGAAAGTTACTATTGGGTTCCACATTGTTCGGGTATTTTATTATTATTAAACCCTTAGGTACTCTCTTGCATAAAATACATTTGTTTAAATAGTAAATTTCTATCTGTGTGCTTCATAATAAAAGCAGTTTGTTCTTAAAAGTCTTAACCATATCCGCAAAAGTCTCATTAGTTGGTAAAACACTGTCAATGAAATTAAACTTCTTACCAGTCTATTTTTCAAAATTAAAGTTGTCAGAACCAGTTCTGACATTGGAAAAAGCATTCCTTTGCATTAAATTAGAAGTTCCGGTGTCTCTCTGCTGAGACTAAAAGTCAAACAAACTTACTTATTTATTTATTTATTCAGTTTGGTGACCGGGGAGGTCCACTGGGCTGGGGAGCCCATTTTCAGTGGAGGCCTGGGGAGAAAAGCTCCACAGAAGGTTTATTAGATACATTTTTCAATCAAAGAGAACATACATAGTATAAAAATACATATACAAAAACGATATGGTTCAATCTGCAATCAATGGAATGACAGTTTAGTTAAAGAGAAAAGAATACATAATGTAATAGCTGGTGGAGATAATTTGTTATGAGAAACAAATTAATAGTTAAGAGTGGGGATAGGAGAGGAGAGGTTAGGAGGTTAGGAGGGGAGGGGTTAGTCAGGGGTAAAGAGAGTGGAGGGTTTGAGAGGCAAAGGTGGAAGAGTGCAGTTGCATTTCCTGTTACGGAAGAAGTAGGAATGGAGTTGAGATTTGAAACTATTGAGGTTATTGCAGGTCCGTAGGGCGGAGGGCAAAGAGTTCCATTTTTTTGCTAGGGTACAGGATATGAGAAGCTGGCCAGCTGGGTGCTTGGGTTTATAAATGGTAAGTAGGTTTTGGTGAGAGGATCTAAGAGGTCTAGGAGGGGAATATGGTTGCAGTATGTTGGATAGTGCGGGGCAGTTTGAGGGTTGGAATACTAATTTGTGGACTGTGGTTAATTGGTGAAAGTCAAGTAGGTTGGGCAGTTCAAGCCAGTTAAGGGAGAGAAGGGAATTGCAATGGTGTGAGGAGGATTTGGCACTAGTGGCAAATCGAGAAATTTTGTTGTAACATATCTCTAGTTTAGAGGTAAATGTGGAGGATAAGTTAGAGAACAGGGGAGAGCCATACAAGAGAGAGGGAAGAAGATAGGTAGTGGCAAGAGTTAGCCTAGAGGAAGGAGAGAGGAAGAGGTTATTTCTGTAAAGTAGGCCAAGTTTTATGTGTGTTTTTTTGATATTCTGCTGAATGTGGGAGTTAAATTTTAGCTGATTGTCTATAGTGACCCCGAGGAGTTTGGCAGAGTGTACAATCTCTATTTGTGAGTTATTATGGCTGGTGATGTAAAGGGAGTTTTCATCTACAGGGGAAGATCTGGAAGGGGAGAATAGGAGGATCTTGGTTTTATTAGAGTTAAGAGAGAGGTGGTTTTGGAGCATCCAGTCTTCAGTGGTAGAGAAGGCATTTTGAGTTAGAGATTGGAGTTCAGCTAGGTTGGAGGCACTGCAAATCAAAGTGGAATTGTCAGCGTATTGGACAATTTTGGAGTTGGGAATGGCTTTATGGAAGTCATTAATAAAGATGTTGAATAGCAGAGGACCAAGTATGGAACCTTGGGGTACTCCAGTGGGAGTAGGGAGGAAAGAGGATGTGGCTTGGCCCCATTTTATGGCTTGGGACCTGTTAGCAAGATAGCTGGTGAACCAAGAAAGGGTTTCTTGGGAAAGGTTAAGGTTAGAGAGATGATTTAGGAGGTGAGTATGGGGAGATGGTATCAAAGGCTTTAGAAAGGTCCAGCAGGACGGAAGATACTAAATGTCCAGAGTCGCATGCTGAATTGACGATATGTAAGAAGGAGAGACGGGCGGAGTTAGTACTGTGTCCTGGGCGGAAGCCATGTTGGGTGGGGAAAAGTAATTGATATTTGGTAAGGAATGGTAGGAGCTGTAGATGGATGCATTTTTCAAGAATTTTGGATATAGGGGAGAGGATGGCTATGGGCTGAAAATTAGATACATTGTTATTTTTGCCTCCCTTGTGGAGAGGCAAAATATAAGCAGTTCGCCAAAGTTTGGGAACGTAAGACTCGAGTATAGATCTATTGATCAGGATGCTGATAGGCAGAGCAATAGCATCTGAGGCTATTTTTAGGAAGGAGGAAGGAATGCCATCAGGGGCATTAGAGCAAGGCTTTAGTTTATAGAGGAGTTTTTTTATTAGGTTGGTAGAGACAGGTTTAAGTTCAAAATTAGGGTAGGGAGGGGAGAGAGGGGAGGATTGGGCAGGGAGGGGAGGATTGGGCAGGGAGGGGAGAGGGATTATTGTTGGTGAAGGTCTTAGTGAGCTCAGCTATTGAAGAGGTAAAGAAGGATTTGAATAGTGTGGCAATTTCTGAGTTGGATTTGTTAGTGTCAGGACAGGGATTGTTTTTTGTTCCAGGCCTCAAGAGGGAATTAATAGAGTTCCAGAACTCCTTAGGATTTTTAGCAAGATTTTCTTGTAGTTTTAGGTAGTATGATTTTTTATCCCTAATGACATGTTTTTTGGCTAGGTTTCTCAACTGTTTATATTTTAATAAAGTCTCAGGTTGATTGTTATGGAGGTAAGTTTTCCAGGTTTTATCTCTTTGTATCATGGTGTTTTTTGTATCTTTGGTGAGCCAGTGAGAGGTTTTAGTTGTGACTCGTTTATTTCTTATTGGGGCTAAGGGAGTTAAGGATTGTTACAAATGTTGAGTCAAAGTAGTCAATGGCTGTGTCTAGTGGTAGAATTTTTAGGGGGTTCCAGTTGGTTAGTTTGAGAGAATTAATGAAAGTAGTGGGGTTAAAGTTAGTACGGTTGCGAGTAGAAATATATTGATGGAAGTGAGAGGAAGAGGGAGTAGCACGAATGGTGAAGGCAGGGAGGTGGTCTCCTAGAGAGTCAGGAATGACTCCTGAAGTTATAGTTTTGTTGGGATGAGTTACTAGGATCCAGTCGAGTATGGAGCCAGGGGGGTGTGTTTTGTTAGGTCTAGTAATGGAGGTGGTAAGTTGAGTAAAGGTGAATAGGTTAATTGTTAATGTAGGATTGGGGTTATTGATATTTCCCCAGTCAATATTTACATCCCCTAATTAACTTGTTGGTTGAGACACAAAATTAACACTGCCGTGGGTGCCTTTCGGCAACGAGTTTGCGGATAGGCTAGAATGGGATTCAGATAGCTGTTGCTGGTTACCAGGCAGTCCGGAAATGTTGGAATTTATAATACTGGTTTGTGTAACCACTATTTGTGATAGTAAATCAATGAGCCTGGTAAGCTCGTTTCTCGAGACTGAAATGTTTCCGTTCTCAGCATCGCTCTCGTCCTCTCCTTCTCCATGGTTAAAGCCCAGATCACCTCTGTCAGTCATGGTATAAAAGCAGACCAAATCTCCAAAAAGGAAGTAGTACAATGAAAACCAAGAAACAAGTAATGCACCACCACAGAAGTACGACCCAGTTTATTATCCAGAGATACAGTCAACAAAAAACATACAATGCACGTTAAATGCTTTTGTCTTTGTAAATCCCAGACTTCCTCAGAGCATTGAAACATGCATTACTTTTTATTTACATACCAATCGACCAGTCCAAACCTATAGCCTTGAATGTAATTAAGCAATTAATTAATATAAATAATGGTTTTATTTAAACTTAAAAAATGTCCTAAACCAAGAGTTCAAAACAAGATTTTACAATGGATTGCCAGAACAGTAAATACAAGTTTTTTTTATTAGAGCAAGTTGTGCCAGACCCCAGGGGGAGACAGTGGAAAGCCAGACTGGAATATTGCAAGTTATACTGACAATTAAGGTTGGATGTAACAAAACCCCAGGACTGAATGAAAACATTAGTATTAATAGTGTCCTGAAGGTTAGGGCTGCTAAATTATAAAAGTTCATCACCATTTGTAATATAAAGGAAGCCTTTATTTAGATTTAGTTTGTAAGTTAAAACAAAATAAAAATAGATTATTTATTGATTATTGAATTTTATGGGATGATTTTGGGACATTCTAAGGACAAACAATGACTAGATTTGACAAAAGACAAAAAATATATATTTTTTTTCCGGATGAGCAATATTTGGTAATTAAACTTCACAGTTGGTTTAGTTTTTTTTTAATCAGTTTTGGACCCTCTGTTATGTCTTTTAATTTATTTGTTTGTGGTACATGTAAAATCTTGTTTTGAACTCTTGGTTTAGGGCATTTTTTAAGTTTAAATAATACCATAATTTATATTAATGAATTGCTTAATTGCATTCAAGGCTGTGGGTTTGGATTGGTCGATTGGTATATAAATGAACAGTAATGCATGTTTCAATGCTCTGAGGAAGTCTGGGATTTACACAGATGAAAACGCTTAACGTGCATTGTGTTTTTTGTGTTGACTGTGTCTGTGGATAATAAACTGGGTCGTACTTCTGCAGTGGTGCATTACTTGTTTCTTGGTTTTCGTTGCACTACTTTCTTTTTAAAGATTTCTTGAAGCTATATCAAGCTAATTGTATGCCAGTCTCAGAAATTCCAACTTTTCCTTGGTCTCATTGATAATTATCTAGCTCCTTATTATAGCCTGAGGTTACTTACTAAGAAATCAGTACTTCTTTTCGTACCTCGGACCACCACTTGTTTACTATACATGACCTAGGCTGTGCTTTATTACATTGTCTGTCATCAAAGGAATCCACATTTGATCTTGCTGCATTCCAGCTATATGATTGCACATTTCTCTTGCATGCTGTGTTTGATCGCCTTATCTTTCTTTTAAGTTTCTCTCCTGCTTTTATGTGCCAGATTTATCTAAGTATTTCAGGCATTGCTGGTATTTATTTTTGTCTTATTCCCACTAACTTCTGTGCTGTAGATACTACCAAATTCTCTGATGATATGTTTCTAAAGTACAGAAGGGCTACATAGGGCCTTCTTTTGCTTCTTTTAGCTTCAGTTTCACTATTTCTAAAATTGCTCCTGTAGTGCTATTTGGCTAGGTATTTTACACACTTGAAGTTACGTATTCAAAGTTCCAGTCTTTGGCAAATTTTAGAAACTCTTCAGCAAATAACTGACCTGGATACAGTGATATGCCAGCATTAATATGAGTTGTAATATCACTGCCCTAATACCTGCCTTGTACTAAAATAGTGTATGGGTTCATAGGCTCATAGGTAGTTACTGGGCTATTGACCCGAAGGTCTTTATAAGCCTAGTCGTGTGTGCCTAATATAATACTAGAGAAACCCAATATAAAGGATCTTGCCTAAACTTGAGATCTCATTTAGCAATGACTGCCCATATCTAAGAAGGTCATAGGTGAAGGTCATAGGTGAAATCCTTGGATGGAATTTATGGTTTCCCATACAGTCATCCAGGCTATGCTTAACAGGGTCATAGAGGGGCTTTGTTTTATGTGAACTGGAGAAGCAACCTCTGAGAGACATGTCTTTCTCTCCAATAGGTCTTTTTTATGTCGCAGGCCAGTTTAAGGTCCCTGAAGTGGGTGACCCTTGTCTCATTTGACTTGTGGATGTGCAGCTTTTCCATTAGGTTTGGATTTGAGATTGCTCTGTAGGCCAAGCATAAGTCTCTTCTAAGTAGTCTGTACACTACTGATGACAGTGACTTCAGTCTTTCAGTGTATGACATATGCTGGAAACCCTAAATTTTCTTGGTTAGATATCTCTGAGATATGTCAAGTTGCTGCAGGTGCCTAGTAAAGTACATACCAAAGGGAGCATTGTACTCATTTATTGCTCTAATGAGGGTCAACTACAGGGGTGTTATGACCTCTTTCACTCTTGAGGAAATGCCCTTGCTAATGAGGTGGATGATGTAGAATGCCTTCTTACCACAGTAGACACATGGTAGTCAAAGTTTAGGCTACAGTCGGCTTGCATTCCCAAGTCACTCACTACTGAGTTGTTAATTAGGGTATTATTATTTATATGATAGTCTGCAGGGATATCGTTTTTACTGAAGGGGATAATAATGGCTTTAGAACCAATCACTGGTTTGTGTAAGTCTCTCTTGAAGTATATTGACATAGTTTGGGGATTCAGTGATTACACCTAATTTGGAGTCATCAGCAGACTTAGTCAGCTCCAGCCCCTCTGTTTTGGCCTGGACTTCCAAGAAGGATATTCCAAACAATAGGGGGCCCAGCACTGACTCCAGTGGAACCTCACTGGTGAAAGGTCTTGCTGGTTGAAAGTCCCCAACTTTGACTGAGGGTGATCTGTCGGTGAGCTAATTAGCAACCCACCTGATAACATAAGGGTTGATATTCAACTGGTAGAGTTTATCAATGATGCCCAAATATGGGATTGTATTGAAGGCCTTGGCTAAATCAAGGAAGGCTGTATGCATAAATTTGCCTTTGTCTATGCCTCTGGTGACATTTTCAAAGAAGTCCACCAGGTTTAATAGGCATGACCTGCCTTTGACAAAGCCAAACTGTGTCAGATCAAGGGTTTGGAGATCACCTATATCCTTATTTATAAAGTTCATAATGATTCGTTCCATGGCCTTACAGATAAGGCTGGTTAAGCTTATGGGTCTGTAGTTCCCAAGGTCTATTGCTGTACCCCCTTTATGAAGGGAGATGACTGTTGCTGTTTTCCATTTAACAGGGTCAAAACCAGTATTCAGGCTGTGGCTGAAGAGAGTAACTAATGGAGGTGCTAACTCATGTTTTAGACCATTTAAAATTCAACCTGGGATGCCATCCACTCCCATAGAGGCTGTGTTTTTGGCCTTGGAGAGGGCATTAATGACTCGATCTTTGGAGATGTTAGGTGGGGAGATGTAGTGGCAATGCTTTGTGGAATGTTTGGAGGGGACTGGGGGTTGAATTTTTCACCAAACCTGTCAGCTAATAGGTTAGCTATTTTCACAGGATCAGTGTGTGTGTGATGCTATCCGTAGTTAGTTCAGCACACGTCTGGATCCTACCCTTTAGGCTATGGATATAGCTAAATAATGCCTTATGGTTATCCTTAGGAATGGTTACCAACATTTTTTGAAGCTGTCCTTAGAGGATTTTAGAAGCTGTCTTATTTGTTTGCTCAAGCAGAGGAGGGTGTTCTTCCAGTGCCAGAACATCTCTTTTTCATTCTTAGACAGCAACTTCTTCCTCTTGTTGTATAACTTCTTAATGCTAGATGTCCACAGGCAGGCTTGTTTTTTCTTGAGCATCTTGTTTTGATCCTATCAGGTACAGCTGTGTCCATACATTTGTATATGTGTTTGTACATGGCATTTGTGTATACCTTAGTATAGTTGTCAATGCCATCTGTGGGAACAGGAGCTTGGAAATTATTTATGCCATCACTTAAGAGGGTATAATTAGCTTTGGTGAAATTTTTTAGCCTGGTTTCACCCAAGAGGGGTTCAGGTGTCATAACTACTTCAAATGTGACTGATTTGTGGTCAGATTTAACCAGTGAGGGTCCTATACTTGTGGTGGTGCAACGGTCACCCATGTTGGTGAGGGCCATGCCAAGAATATTTGAGCCCCTTGTGGGGTTGTATACTATTTGTTCCAGGGTATTAGTGTTAACAAAGTCCAGGAACCTTTGTGCAAGCATGTTGGTACTTGTATAAGCTTGTCAGTCAACAGAGAGATAGTTAAAATTGCCCATGACAAGAGTATTTGGTTGTAATTTGATTGACTCTAGTAGGTCTAAATAAACAGCGTGAGGATCTTTGTTAATTGAAGGGGCTTATAGCTAAATATGACTTGAAGGGAGATGTTACCCACAGTTGCTTGAACTTAGAGTAACTAGCCACTGTCCTGTTCACCAGTGAGGTTCCACTGGAGTCAGGTGTAGTTATCTTTGATGAAGACAGATACTTCTCCTCCTTTAGTTATCACACGTTTATTTTGTGGTCTGAAAGTGTGAAAGGCATTATAGTCTTGCAAGGCTGGGGTACTCTCTACGTCCCTGATCCAAGTTTTTGTGACTGCACAGCCATTAATATCCTCCAGGGAAAGGAGTGTTTCCAGACAGTGCAGTTTTTGATTTAAACTCCCAGCATTTAGCAGCATAACCTTTAATTTATTTGTGAGTGATACTTTCACATCAGAAATTTTGTTCTTGAGACCTTGCCTAAAAAGGCAATATGTGGGAAGCAAGTGCCTTAGCCAGTAAACAAAAGCCTAAAGGTGACAGATGAAGGCCATCTTTGTCAAAGCAGCGTGGTCTATCAACCATGTCATCCCAGGTTGACATTAACTCGATCCCCTTAGGATGACACCAGAAACTAATCCAAATTTTTTGTTTATATTTGGTATAGGTTCATAGATTAGTACTAAGCTAACTGCCCTTGCGAGCCATTTTTAGCTTAGCCAATTATCCCTTGTGAGACTCAAACCCTGCACCTTGTGTTTGTAAGGCAAATACCTTAACCATTAGGCCACCCTCCCAATCATCCTAGGTGAGGGTAGAATACTGCTCAAAGCTAGGGACATACCTGCCTAGGACATATATTCATACAGCTCAATCATATCTCTCTTCATATAGTCCAGTGAGTTACATCTCAATCATTCACACCAACATGAACTATGACAAAGTCATAACGGTGCTTGTTTCTGACATACTTGAGCGCATGTGTGATCTGATGGATCCTGGCACCCAGCTTGGTGAGTGGGACATCTGTGTGTCTCACAACAGAGTCACCTATGACTAAAAAAAATAGTTTAGATGTGCTTTTCCATAGTGGCTTATTTGGCAAGACACTGGTGCTTGTGTTTTCATGTGTATTAAGTGCTGTAGGTGCTGTATTAAGTGTACCATGTTTGTGTTTGGAAGGTCTCTGGTGTTTAGGTAGGTTTCTGGTGAGTACCTCTGCATATGATGGTTTATGGGTTGAGTGCATGGTTTGCACAGGAGCTGTAGTATGTGAGCTGACAACGTGTTTAGTGTTACTGTTAGATGCATCTCTTTCAAATTGTACTTGGGTAAATTAGGAGTAGAGGGTTGTAAGTGTACATGTGGCAGTTGTTACACCACCTCAGGATACGCATGTCAATCAGGCTGGTAGGAGAAATGGAGGGAAACTAACCATCCATAATGCTAGGTTAAATCCTGTTTTCACAGTGGGGAGAGAAAAGGGAGGGGTGTGGTATAACTCAGTGCTCTAAACAGGGTCTGTACTAATGGGGTGCTCTATAAATCATCTATACTAGTGGGAGTTGTCTAAATGGTATGACACTTTTGTAGATTTGGTGGTTTTGGGACTGTTTAATGCGAAAAGGTGCAAAAGTACAGCTGAGGTGATCTCTGAGCAGCTAAGTGTAATTTAAGGACATCTCGGCGAAATCACTGGCAGCTACTAAGGGAAAATTTATCTAGTGAAGTTTTTGCGTCTATAACCATGAATGGTTACCTCCACTGTGCAGTAGTGCTTGATGGTGCATGGAGGTGTGCTACTCATAAACAGATGAATACAGCAGGACAGTGGCTAGTCACCTAGCTCTGTGAAGCTGCGTTAAAACAAGTGCAAACCCGTGCAAACGCAGGATTTATGTAGTAACAGTGAGCAAACTGAATTAAACAGTTTAACCAATAAAAAGCTCAGAAGTAAGCCCTATGCCAGCATCCTTCAATCAGATGAGCCCTAACTGCACTCTCCTGCTGCAAGTGTGCAGGGGGCCCGCTACAAAACAAAAAATAGCCTGGTTTAGTGCTCAATTTAGCAAACAGAACCAGATTCAGCAGGTCGGAATCCAGTCTATGCTACAGCAGACAAAAAGTGCAACAAATCAGCCACAACAGTTTTAAAAATCAGCAATATAGCAAAAATACAGTTTAAAAGTGCAAAATACAGTATAAAATTGTACTTATAGTTAGCAGAATGCAACAGATTCCTTGGATTGCGAATACACCAGAGCAGTGGCTGGTCACCTAACTCTGTGGAGCTGTATTAAAACAGTGAGCAAACTGAATTAAACAGTTTAATCAATAAAAAACCTCAAAACTAAGCCCTGTGCAAACAACCTTCAATCAGATTAGTCTTTAATTGCACTCTTCTGCCGCAAGAGTGCAAGGGGGCCCTCTCCATCAAAAGATAGCCTGGTTTAGTGCTCGGTTTAACACACAGAATCAGATTCAGCAGGTCGGAATCCACTCTATGCTACAGCAGGCAAAAAGTGAAACAAACCAGCAAGAACAGTTTTAAAAAATCAGAAATATAGCAAAAAATACAGTTTAAAAGTGCAACATAAAGTATAAAATTGTACTTATGGTTAGCAGAATGCATCATATTCCTTGGATTGCACAGATGAATTGGGACAGAGCAGTAGCTGGTCACCTAACTCTGTAGAGCTGTGTTAAAACAGCGGGCAAACTGAATTAAATAATTTAACCAATAAAAAGCTCAAAACTGAGCTCTGTACCAGCAACCTTCAATCAGATGATGTATTCTCCTGACACAAGGGTGCAGGGGGCGCCTCTCCAACAAAAGATAGCCTGGTTTAGTGCTCAGTTTAATGAAAAGGACCAAATTCAGCAGGTCTGAATCTAGCCTATGCTAAAGCAGACAAAAAGTACAACAAATCAACAAGAACAGTTTTTAAAAAAACAGCAATATAGCAAATATACTGTTTTAAAGTGCAAAATACAGTATAACATTGTAGTTATTGTTGGCAGAATGCAACAGATTCCGTGGATTGCACAGATGAATACAGCAGAGCAGTGGCTGGTTACCTAACTCTGAGGAGCTGTGTTAAAACAGAATGTTTTGAGCAGTTATCCTGTGCCAGCAGGCAAGCACATTCATAATATTTAAAAAATAATTTCTCATTTTAATATTGTAGTCAGTATTTTGAATATACACTCAACATGAGAATTTACTTTCACTTCAGCAGGTATAGTTCCTCTGGATTGGAAGACCTTGCTCATTTATAGCCATTTTCGATATTTAGGCCTATCTCAGAATTACGGGTATATAAACCCAATGCCTGTAATTGTCAAGTACTTTGAAAGATGTCTCCTAACACTCTGAAACCCAGACATATGCCGACCATTTGGACTTGACTTATTAATGTTTTTTACATAATAGATCTACTCTAATCACTATGCCAGACTTGTACAAGCCTGTTAGTCAGATGCTCGATTTCTGAATGTCAGTTATTAATGTTTGATCAGAGCTCTCTAGAACCTTCTATTCCACAAAGCACAGTGAAAATGTTTTCAATGTAACCTCAAATAAGGCAAATTATTGCATAGGACAGATTGCAAACTGCTTATCAGAACAGAAGAAGAGTTGAGTTGTTTCATTACTCTTTTAAACTGATAAATCTGGCCACGTGTATAACACGGGAATCTGTCATGCCCAGTGCTAAATAACGTCTTACTTTCCCCTTTGTTCAGCAATGTTAATGGCTAGCTCTCAAAACTGCTGACTATTACAAAATGTGTACCTTCTACCCATGATGAATGGCATAAATAACTTAAAAGATTTACCTTAAAAAAGTCAGTCAGTGGGCTAAAAACTACAGTTTTGAAATTAACATCAAGAAATACAATGTCATGCATTTCAATAACAAACAAATATTAAAATCTACTTCACATCCTCCTGAAGACAATCAATTATATCCCCTTTCTTTAACCTGGTAAAGCCTCCTGAATTGCTTGGTAATTACAGGCCAATATCTACCTTAAACATTTTGTATCAGTATGAAGTAATAGACTGCAGTTAGTTCTACCTTCCTTAATATATCCTGTCCAGGCCAGTTTCAAAGAGCATATTATTTTGGGAAATATATTCAGAGTTGGACTGTGGTCGAGCACTCAGAAAACAGATGGGCCAACATGGGTGACAGTATTTGATTTAGTTAAATGGCACTGTTGATGGTTAACAGTAATCTAGATTAAGTCATCTACAAATTGTAATCAAGGCTATTCAATCTATTGAAATGAGATCTTCATCTGTTGTAAATTCCATACATAAATCTCCATTTCTTTTTACATCTTGATAGTGGTCTTCCAGTGTTGTCCCTTTGGCCCACTCTTTTTTTTAGCTAAAGAGCTGTTAACTTTCTCCCTGAGAATGTTGTTAAATGAAGACAAGATCCAGGTGCCCCTCTTGGGGCATGGATATATTGTTATTCACTGACAACCTAATCTTGCTATTGGACAATTCCAGCCCCGTTAGTCAGTAAATTTGGAAGTTTGGAAGTTAGGAAGAGCCCACCAAGCTCTGTCAGGCTGAACATTACCCAGTGTAAACATACATCTCATATAGATAGCTCCATGTTAGTAGATTAATTTCATAAGGAATACTAATTCATCTGGCATCATGTTTCAGTAAGATGTGTGGGGATTGTGTTAATGTCTATGGCCAAACAACAAAGAATATAACAACGATCTGGTTTGGAGCATAATAACAACTTACTTTTCAAAGCACATACACTAGAATTTGAGAACACTACTAATTAAAAGGGTTCTGTATCCCAAATGCATTTTATAATTCAAGTGCTTCTCATGTATTTCACAGAAAGACAATGTCATAAATGGCACAACAAAATATTTAGCTTTATATGGCATCCTAGTACAATGTGTGCATCATCTGCATTGTATCAAGCAGAGAAAGAGGGTGGAGTTTAAATATTTCTTTGATCTCTGTAAGTTATAAAGGCTAAACTTTGATATCAGCGATGTACTGCTGCAGCCACTCCATTCTGCAACTATGGCTTCCATTTGTTATGTTTCTTCATCAGAAAACCCTTGATGAACTTTCTTAGTAACCCCAGAGAATTCTGATGTTACTAAGAACCCCCTGAAACTTCTTTTAAACACCTTTTTTCATTTGCTTTTCTAAAGAATAACTACAGCAGAGCTAGTAAGAGAGATGGCTAGAAAGGTGCTTGGTGTGACATCTGGAAAGAAGAAGGAGGACAAGGAGACCTGGTGGTGGAATGAAGAAGTACAGGAGAGTATACAGAGAAAGAGGTTGGTGAAGAAGAAGTGGGATTGTCAAAGAGATGAAGAAAGTAGACAAGAGTATAAGGAGCTGAGGTGCATGGCAAAGAGAGAGGTGGCGAAGGCTAAGGATAAGGCGTATGAAGAGTTGTATAAAAGATTGGACACTAAGGAGGGAGAAAAGGACCTGTACCGATTGGCTAGACAGAGGGACCGAGCTAGTAAAGATGTGCAGCAGGTAAGGGTGATAAAGGATAATGAGAGAAACGTACTCACAAGTGAGGAGAGTGTGTTGAGCAGATGGAAAGAGTACTTTGAGGGGTTGATGAATGAAGAGAATGAGAGGGAGAGAAGGTTGGATGATGTGCGGATAGTGAATCATGAAGTACAGTGGATTAGCAAGGAGGAAGTAAGGATAGCTATGAAGAGGATGAAGAACGGAAAGGCTGTTGGTCCAGATGACATACATGTGGAAGCATGGAGGTGTTTAGGTGAAATGGCAGTGGAGTTTTTAACTAGATTGTTTAATGAAATCTTGGAAAGTGAGAGGATGCCTGAGGAATGGAGAAAAAGTATTTTGGTACCAATTTTTAAGAATAAGAGTGATGTGCAGAGCTGTAGTAACTACAGAGGGATTAAACTGATCAGTCACAGCATAATGTTATGGGAAAGAGTAGTGGAAGCTAGGTTAAAAAGGGAGGTGATGATTAGTGATCAGCAATATGGTTTCATGCCAGGAAAGAGCACTACAGATGTGATGTTGGCTCTGAGAGAGTTAATGGAGAAGTACAGAGAAGGTCAGAAGGAGTTGCATTGTGTCTTTGTGGATTTAGAGAAAGCATATGACAGGGTGACTAGAGAGGAGTTGTGGTATTGTATGAGGAAGTCGGGAGTGTCGGAGAAGTATGTAAGAGTGGTACAGGATATGTATGTGGGTAGTGTAACAGCAGTGAGGTCTGCGGTGGGAGTGACAGATGCGTTTAAGGTGGAGGTGGGATTACATCAAGGATCAGCTCTGAGCCCTTTCTTATTTGCAATGGTGATGGACAGGTTGACAGACGAGATCAGCCAGGTTTCCCTTGTGGACTATGATGTTTGCAGATGACATTGTGATCTGTAGTGAGAGTAGGGAACAGGTGGAGGAGACCATGGAGAGGTTTAGATATGCTCCAGAGAGAAGAGGAATGAAGGTCAGCAGGACTAATACAGAATATATGTGTGTGAATGAGAGGGAGGATAGAGAAATGGTGAGGATTCAGGGAGTAAAGGTGGCGAAGGTGGATGAGTTTAAGTACTTGGGATCAACACTTCAGAGTAATGGTGAGTGTGGTAGAGAGGTGAAGAAGAGAGTACAGGCAGGATGGAGTGGGTGGAGAAGAGTGTCAGGAGTGATTTGTGACAGACGAGTACCAGTAAGAGTGAAAGGGAAGGTCTACAAGAGGGTAGTGAGACCAGCTATGTTATATGGGTTGGAGACAATGGCATTGACAAAAACGCAGGTGTCAGAGCTTGACGTGGCAGAGTTGAAGATGTTAAGATTGGCACTGGGTGTGACGAGGATGGACAGGATTAGGAATAAGTATATTAGAGGGTCATCCCAGGTTGGAAGGTTTGGAGACAAAGCCAGAGAGGCAAGATTACATTGGTTTGGACATGTGCTGAGGAGGGATGCAGAGTATATTGGGAAAAAAATGATAAGGATGAAGCTGCCAGGTAGCAGGAAAAGAGGAAGGCCTAAGATAAGGTTTATGGATGTGGTGAGAGAAGACATTCAGGTGGTTGGTGTGACAGCGCAAGATGCAGAGGACAGGATGAAATGGAAACAGTTGATCTGCTGTGGCGGTCCCAAACAGGAGCAGCTGAAAGAAGAAGAAGAAGAAGAAAAAAGAAAAGATCTGCTGTAACATCTCAATACCACAACATGTTATGTTTCACTTAAAATGTTTCTGAAATATTTAGAACCTTCCAAAAGTGGGATCTATTCTATTTAAATGGGATAGATGAGTTCTCAACGAGATTGAATGGTTTCCCTACACTCCACCAGTGAAACAAAGGCTTAAAGTACTCCTATCAGCTGGTAAAGCTTGATTCTATTATCTCATTTGGAAGCTACCAGGGTATTATGGTACTGTTAGTGCTAGTAGTTATAGTTATGTTAAGATTATATATAGTATATCAGTCCTAAATTATTGCCTAGCATCATTAAAGCCAAATCTGTAACCTCTGTAGTAAGGTGAATTTTGAATCAATGTACCTGTCTTTGTTTATATGAAAAAAAATATTAGAGAATTTAATTTGTTTGAATGATGCAATTTGCAAGTTAAACACTGTATTATTGCATACCTTCTGTGATGAAGAGGATGGATTAAGAAATGGATGTTATTGACATACCAGATGATCTTCCCTGCCTTGTTGGTCACTAGTATCTTCTCTCCCTTTATTATGGGCACCTCTAGTATGTGCAAACTATTTGACTGGAAATGCCTGTATCAGCTATTTATATAACTGAATATACAGTACAATGTTTCCAGGTACTGTAGGGACTTATTTGAGATGCTACATGGATTGTTTGGTCACATATGCTATATATCTGTCCAATGCTTCAAAATATCAAGTCACATATTAATCAAGACTGCAACAAGCTTTTCAGTTGCAATATTCAGTTCACAGTATAGTTTATCCTGTGTGATAAATTATTATATGCCCAAACAAAACTGAATGCAAAACACTGACTGTTGAAACTTACAGTGGCAAATAAAAGGATCATCAGGAAAAGAAAGTCAGAAAAGCTCTCCGCTAAAGGATAAGGTTTGAAAGTTCTGGATCTAATATACCTTGCAGAAATGGCAGTAGATATCACACACAGTGATCCCATAGAGATAGCAAACCTGCTAGCAGACAGATTTAGCAAACATTTCACTCCCTTATCCCCTCCAAACTTATCACAAACCTTGCCCCTAACTCCCCCCACCCTACATATCTGAAGAGCAGGTCTTTAAAGCCTTGTCTATGGCAAAAACACAGCCTCTATGGGACCAGACGGTATCCCAGACAGTCTTCTAAACAAACTAAAACATGAACTAGCATCACCATTAAGTACCCTATTCAATCGGGTCTATATTATAACATCGAAGTCTTACAACTTCAAATATTATAATATTGAACTCATTAGATCGAAACACCAGAAAACTGAACAGTCAGAATAGCAAATTTTTTTCCCAGGGAAAAAATGTGTTGTTCTGACAAACATACACACAACACAAGCACACCAAAATAAATAATCCATACACACACACTTCACAAAACCCTACACTAAACCATACATACACCACTAGCTATCCACTTACCTTAACCCAACCCTAACCCTAAGGTCCCTAACTATCGCGCACTCACCTTACCAGCTCCCTAACCCTAAAGTCCCTATCGCACACTCACCTTACCTGCTCCCTAACCCTAAGGTTCCTATCGCACACTCACCTTCATTCGCACACTTACCTTAACCCGGTCCGTAACCTTCGCTCCACAGTCGAGGAAATAGCAAAGCTGCAGAAACGGCCCCTAGGAAAGTATTCGGTGTTCTGCAGCTTCGCTATTTCCAGCGTTCGCTGAATTGGGTTCGATATTATAACATTCGAAGTTGTAAGACTTCGATGTTATAATATAGACCCATTCAATCATACCTTAACCACAGGCTTTGTTCCTTTGGAATAGAGAAGAGCAACCATTATTCCAATCCACAAAGGTGGCTTAGCAATAGACTCAGGGAATTATAGACCCATATGTCTGACCAGCCTCATCTATAAAGCCATGTAGAGTATCATCATGGACCTCATAAATAACAACATAGGTAACCTCCAAACCCTGGATCCAACCCAATTCAGCTTTGTCAAGGGCAGATCCTGACTGTTAAACCTGGTGGATTTCTTCAAAAATGTGACTAGAGCCATTGACAAGGGCAAATCTATGCACACAGCATAACCCCTCTATACTCGTCACTAATCAGGCCCATAATTGAGTATAATGCCGCTTTTGGCATGTACCATACAAAGTACCTGCAGTAATTGGAGAGACCTTGAAGGTTTCTTACTAAGAAGATCAAAAGACTGCAGCATGTGCCTTACACAGACCAACTAAAGTCCCTGTCACTATACTCAGTATCATACAGACTTCTTAGGAGAGACTAATGCCCGGCTTATAGAGTAATCTCTGACCCAAATCTAATGAATTTGCTGCATCTGTAAATCAAACAGGACTAGAGCTACCTATTCCAGGGACATAAATATTGCCTGCAACCTGAACAGGACATGCTGGAGGGACAGATTTGTCTCCCAGTGACTGATGCATCTTTGGAATAGGCTGCCAGTTCATGTGAAGCAGAGCACCTCTATGACACTGTTCAAAGGGAACCTGGATGAGTGGATAGGACACCATAAATTCTTACCAGGGATAGGGCCCACAACCTTCCTGGACATGGGCAATCATTAGTAAATACAATCCTGGGTATTGACTAGAGTATCTATGTTACTACATTGGTATGACATTGGGATGAAACAGCTAGGCTTGAAATGGCCTCCAGGTCAATAGCTTAATAACTTCCTATGATCCTATGAAGGGGTATTAAGACCAAAGCAGTCATTTTCTCATCTCTATATTTTTTACTCCAGCTACCTGTTAATCATTAGCCCCTATCCTGGCCAATCAATTTGTTTGTTTACAGTCACCAGTACAAGAGTCGAATAGGAAAGGCCTTCATTCAGACAGCCGTCAGGAGTGGTTTAAGGTGTTTTCTTTTTCCTGAAATACTAAATCCTTACAAATGTACCCATTGAAACTGCTGAAGTGAGACCAGCAATGGCGTGTCTGCACTGGTTTTCCCATATCTCTGCAAAGGATATTGCCACCAAGCAGCCCCAACCATTCCCTGAAATAAGCCCTTTAATTTCTTTCCCTCCCAGCCTGGCTACTCAACTGTTGGGGTGACAAATCCAACCCCGGTTGCCTGAGTCACAGCCAGGGCTCTATCCCTCTGTGCCACAGAGTCATGCATTTCTTGTATCCATATAGTGATGTGAAAGATGAATTATTAAATGTGCCTCCCAAATCTCCTTTGTAACCTATTAGTCAAGGGTATATAGTTCCGGATGCATTCACCTTATTACAGAAGTCGCAGTGTTGGCTTTAGTGACGACAGGCACATGTCACCTTGCTTTGCTTCTATGTTCCACTTCACTTTTCTTTTTCTCTCCATCTTTATCTCCCCCTTTCTTTTATTAACATACCTTTTATGTAAATGTATTCATACATTTTTAAAAAATGAGTTAAAAGAAAAGGAAACCTTGTTTTTTAGAAATTATTTTCTACCTTTGTATTCTGGTTAGAAACATTATCTGATAGGTCAGTCTCAAATGTTTTTCTGAATGGTTGGAAGAACAATAATTTTCTAGATTACTATTAGATTTCAAAGTGTACACTGAGTTAGTAAAAATGTGCTTTGTTTTCAGAAGTGAAAAATTGTTTATGCTTTAAGTAAGTAAAATCTCATTATTTCATGTTTCATGATGTTAGTAGTCATGCTGGATTTAAAAACTACTTTGTGTGTGTCAGTTACAAAGTCTCAATAAAATTGTATATAAAAACGAATATCATTCATTCAATAGGATCTAACTGTTGTTCAAGAAATTAAGAACTTGTGCCTATTAACGCAGAGCAACCTGAGCTTTATATCATTGCCTTAACTAATAAGAATAAGGTGATCAAATGACTTGCACTCCTATTTAAAGCTATTAGATTTGACTCTTCTGGGCAATTTGTGTAAAATCTTGATACAGCCAAGAGTAAGAACTGAATGAACTGAATGCTATATTCTGATATTATTCACAGACAGAGGTGTGCCTCTTAAGAATTGTTCAGTGGAAATTTTCATGAAGAGTAACATCACTTAGGGACAAAATTATGACTATCTTCTTCTTCTTCTTCTTCTTCTTCTTCTTCTTTCAACTTTTTCCAGTTAGGGGTCACTACAGCTGATCACTTGTCTGCTCATGATTGGCAGTGAAGTTCTACGGTGTCGAGTTGCCAGCCTGGCACCCAACCTTCCACAGAAGGCACACACATGCACACACTCATGCCTAGGGCCAATTTAGAGAGTACAATCCACCTACAGCATGTCTTTGGGATGTGGGAGGAAACCGGAGCACCTGGAGGAAACCCACGCAACCACAGCAAGGACATGCAGACTCTGCACAGAAGGCACCCCAGCCGAGGATCGAACCAGAGAACGGACAAAATTATGACTATAATATAGAGGATTATAGACAAAATTATGACTATATTCCTCTATATTACATATTTCATTACTTAAAATGGGAAAACTATACTATGCTATGCATTTGACATCATAAATAGCAAAGCACCAGCAGCCTTATTTTGGACTGAATATATACTGCCTATAAATCACTTAGGCATGAAAACACTCATTATAAGACTGATCTAAATAATGCCACAGAGAAATATATATTCATAATACAGTCAGTGTGTAAACTACGGAATAAGGTCTCAACTAATACAACAGCCATAAATAAGCTGCCACGGTGCAAAACAACATTGATCAATGGATTTTTAATTGTAAATTAGCATTTGACATCAAGGCGTCTGTGTTCCTTTGATTATGTCTGCCTTACAACATAGGGGCTCACAACTTAGGAAAAAAGCTTTTTTTTTTTTGCCATGCTCTTGCTTGAATACACTAGTTATTCTATTGTATTTTATTGTATTCTTTGCAGGTTTCTTAATTAGATAATTAACTCTATGTCTGCTTTATTTTAGCCAGTACAATTCTTACAAACTGTATGACTCTGCACTAGTCACTTGATTTGGCAGAGATCCCAGATCATCATTGAAAATGGGTACTTGTGTCCAGTAGGCTCACTTAATTAACAAGCAAACAAATAAATTAATAAATGAATGAATGAATCGATCAATCAGTCAATCAATAAATACATATACAACTTCATACGCTTGATCTTGCAAGTTATGCTTCCTAAGTGGCTTGTTGTATTTGCACAGCAAGCAAGTCTTTTCTTACATTCTATAGAAAAATCACTTTCTTACATTTAAGCAGCAAACTCTCAGTCTCAAGTTTGTTTTTTTTTTTCTGAACATTTCAATAAACTTTAATAGTTGTAGGTGACTGCCTTCTTTTTCACTGGCCATTTCTTTGAACAATCAGTTGTGTTAGAGTTTCATTGTGTAACATGTCATCTCATATTTTCTTTTATCTATAACCAGTTACTGGTATGCCATGGGATTTAGAAACATTACACTTGGTAATAAGGGGTAGCCACAGCTGAATGTAATGTGTAATGGCCAGCAGCAGTTTCAGAAAGTTATGTGGCCAGCAGCTTGGGAATTATTGCAGACTAAGTGTGTTTAATACCCTTGATGATGCAATATTAGTACCACTCCCCAGTATCAGAAGCCCTGCTGACTAGTGTTGAACCATTGTATTCTAACCATTAAATGTGTTTACCTAGCTCTAACCAGTACTTAATGAACATACCAGTATACAGTGGTCACTGAGTGGGACTGAAAGCTAACAGTAAGAGATTTTCTAGTTAATCTGTCAGCTGGTATGCCTCCTGTTCTGAGTCTACGTGTCTTCCTTGCATCCATTTGAGTTTTTCTGGGAGCTTCAGTTTCCCTGCATGTCCCAAAGACATACAGTAGGTGGAATGGCGTGCTCCAAATTGCCTGTAGGTATGCATGTAATATGCATGTGTGAAAATATGCATTCTGTTATAGACTGACACACTGTGCAATGCAGGTTTCAATTTCTTGTTGCCAGTAGTTGCTGAGATAGGCTCCATTGTCCTCACAACCCTGTGAATGACAAAGCAGGTTATCAGAAAATGAACTGATGGATGGACTATGCTGTTGTCTAACAGAAACCCATACCAATATGTCAACTATTTATTTCTATAAGCCCTCAGATACCTGTATCATATTTTTATTTATTTATTTATTTTGAACTTGTTAACTGGGGTAGAACACTGATCCCATTAGACCTATTTCGATCTCAGCAGAGTAACTTACAAAATACGAGGCATACATAAATATATTATATACAGACTGGATATCAGTGTTTGAGCAGTTGTATGAAATGTTTTGTGCTCTAAACTTTACACATATTAACTTATTGTTATGTTGTTTTTTAAGTAGCTAGTCATTCTTCTGTTCCCTCAAATCCTAATGACGTACTGCTGGTCCAAAGCGTATAGCAGACAGTAACACTAAGAATCTAGATCTGCCACAGAGCATGCTAAGTGTGCACAGGTTAAAATATCTACATTTATATTCTGAAAAAATCCTAAATGTGCATCCAGATGCAAACAGCACATAGTGCATAGTACATGATAGTATTTTAATCATTTCAGATATTGTGCTCACAGCATTGTTAGCTTTAAACCACAGGCTTACAAGACACATATGCTTCCATTTAGCTTTAGCATGGTGCAGCGGTAGCATTGTCACCTCACAGCAAGAAGTTCTTCCGTTCGATTCTCGGCTGGAGTGCCTTCTGTGTGGAGTCTGCATGTCCTCCCCGTGGTTGAGTGGCATTCAAAAGACATGCATGAATGGGAGTGCCTTCGTTGAAGGTTGGGTGTTGGGCTGGCACCTCAGCACTGTAAAAATCTACTGCCAATCATTAGTGGACCAGAGTTCCGCTGTGGCGACCCCCTAACCGAGAAAAGCCCAAAGAAGAAGAAGAAGAAGACAGTTGCAAGTGGAAATAGTGAGAAGATGCAGCTGCCTGCTGTATACAGTTATGTGATATTGCACAACTAGCTGAAACATCATCGATTCAAATGAGGTTGTTGTGTGGGGAAGGAAGGTCCAGTGATTATAAAGAATGCTGCACCATACTACAAATGCCATGTAAAAAAGAATTTTGTTGTTAAATATAACAGAGTTATTGATGCTCACTGATTGGTTCACTGCCTAGCAGTGTCTCAGAGAACAACAATGGCATCTCCACTGACACTGCCACCACCACTTTAGGTAATTTAGTTTAATAGTATTTAGAATGCAATAATTTTTTAACATCAGTTGTAAGGGAAGTCTGGAAAGCCAATTAAGAATTATATAGCCAATCGAAATGCTGAGGAGCAGACCAGGACTGTTTGATCGTATCAGCATAAACACAGTATTTCAATGTTTAAACTCAAAAACGCTGGAAACCAAAAACAAATCCACGTACAGACTAAAATCCAGAGATTTATTGCAAGCAATGGCAAGCACTTTCACCCGTGTGGGTTTCTTCAGGCCAAAAAAACACTCACAGTACAGAACTAATTTATATTCACATTAATCACTACAATTATGACATCATATCCTGTTGGCTAATTATTCTTAAAACATTAGTACATCTCAGTATACAGGAAAACAATAAAAAAAATATTTAGATTCTATCCAAAATGTATGTTCAAACATATAAAATTAGCCAACAGGATATGATGTTATAATTGTAGTAATTAATGCGAATATAAATTAGTTCTGTACTGTGAGTGCTTTTTTGGCTTGAAGAAACCCACACGGGTGAAAGCGCTTGCCATTGCTTGCAATAAATCTCTAGATTTTAGTCTTTACGTGGATTTGTTTTTGGCTTCCAGCATTTTTGAGTTTGAACATTGAAATACTGTGTTTTATGCTGATACGATCGAACAGTCCTGGTCTGCTCCTCAGCATTTCGATTGGGTGTTTAATTTTTTACTTCTGCGAGAGGAGAGCTTACTTCTTGGTCATTACCTTTGTTTTTTGTAAAAATTATATAGGTTTAAGGGGATATGTGGTATTATGGAAAATACAATTTTTCCATACATTTTTGATTAGGGTCAGGGTGTGTTTACATTGGGAAGTAGTAGGAACATATGCATATAGTGTATTGACAAATACAAAACACCAAGAGCTGATCATTCTTGAGAATCATGCAGAATTTTTTCTTACAGCAGGGTACAGTGACCCCAGATATGATTGCCATAGAAAAGGGGGTGAATTGGGAAATTTTCCTGTAGGGGATGGATGGTTGATTGGTTCCTCCTACACACACACCCATACACAAGGTTTTCAGTTTGTTGCAAATGTTATGTTGAAAGCTTGTCTTTTATGCACATGCCATTCAGTCAGTACATTTGTAATTGGATGATCTGGATCCTTACAGTAGGATTATCACAAGCTGTTGGCTTGCCTAAGCTGGGTTGCACAAGAAAGTCTGCTGCCTGGTTTCCAAAAGGACTCTATTAACTATGTACAGCTTAGTTTGCAAGACAGGCATAGGGCCTTCCCTGAATCAGCAGTCATGCAGTCATATCATCTCTAACAAATTTGGTTAGGAACTCCTCTAGTCTGAGAACAGCAGTATCTTCCAAACTTCTACCAGTAAAACTGGATCATCAGATAGTCACACAGCCTTCCCCATCAGTGATTGTGCAGTCACATCAAATTCAGTTACTTCAACTGGAAGCACCTCTCATCTTAGAGTAGCATTGCCTTCCATTCCATAGGTAGAAAAACTAGGGTATAAGGTAGTCCCTGAACCTCCCCCTCAAATCTATGATCATGCAGTCACATCAGCTTCAATTATTTTGTACGAAAACTATTCGTATCTAACAGTAGCAGCACCTTTTGACCCTCTACTATGCTATCACAAAGCCTTTTTCTAATAAGTGGTCATGTGATACAGTCAGACCAACATTAATTACATTGACTGAGAACAATTCTTATCTGTAAATAGCAATGCCTTACAACCCTCTACTATTAAAACTGGATCATGATGTAGTCACAGAACCTCTGCCAGAATATGTGCTCAAAGAATCATACAATTTTAATTATTTTAACTGGGAACTTGTAACCTTCTTCTGGCAAAGATGGGTTATGAGGCGTAGACAGGAACAATGTGGTAAGATGAACAACAAACATACAGCATATATATGCATGGTACACTCCTATTCTGTCCCCAAAGACTTACATGATTAAAAATGGGTAAAAACAAATGAAGTTTCATCATGTAATAATACTTTTTAAAGGGGTAAAACATTCCTTAAAAAAGCTGTATGTATAATAGCAGTAACCCACCACTGGGTATGTATAAAATCATCATTACCTACAATCAAACATTATTTATTAGTAGAATAAAATACTCAATAAATATGTCTGATTTTGATTTCAATGTTGCTAAAAATCAAAGTGTTTTTTCCTTCATAGGCTAGCTAGTTTAGGGTAGTGAGATGTATGGTTCTGTAGCATGAAAGGTTTATTACATGTAAGATGCTGAGATGTATGGTTCTGTAGCATGAAAAGTTTATTAGGTTTATTACATGTAAGATGCTGAGATGTATGGTTCTGTAGCATGAAAGGTTTATTACATGTAAGATGCTGAGATGTATGGTTCTGTAGCATGAAAGGTTTATTACATGTAAGATGCTGAGATGTATGGTTCTGTAGCATGAAAGGTTTATTACATGTAAAATGCTGAGATGTATGGTTCTGTAGCCTGAAAGGTTTATTACATGTAAGGTGCTTTGCCCTCTACTGTTTTCTGATTTCTTCATTTCCTTATTTCCTCATTAATCCACCCTTTTCCACCTCATTGCCTACTTTTCTATGTAACTGAGCTGTGAAAAAGAAACTTTAGTTTAAAAAAATTCTTCTCTTGCTGTTAGACATAGAGTGATTTTGATATCAGTAGCTTACAAACAGTTCCAGGTTATAATTACCATTCAAGCAGCCTCTACGGATTCCCTGAAACCCAAATGAATTAATTTCATTTCTTCCAAATACTACTGTGAAAATCAGCTCCCACTGAACCATCTCATATATACGTCAGGCCATGGAAACAGATATGTCTCCTAGAGGCCTGTGTAACAATGCTTTCCACAAAGCATGTCTGACTCCTCCCAAAGATTTCTGTGCAGTACTTAAATAACATTCTTGTCATTTCAGAACAGGAGATACCAAGTTGTCATACACATAATCATATTATACATATTATAGCTTCAGTGGCTGAAATAGTGATTTTCTATCTCTGTATAAGGTATCATTTCCACACCTGGCAAAAACCTTATTTTTAATCATACTGCATTAAAATGGCACTCAAAAAGAAAGTCACTCTTAGAGAAACAGATGTCCAGTTTTTGTCTAGATGTTGTATACTTTTTTGTAGGCTATAGAATAGGATAAGTCTAAAGTTTTAGTATTCGGTTCAATTGTATAAACTATTTGCAGCTTCCCTCTGTTGTCAGTGAATCCAGACCATCTAATATTCAGCTACAGTAGTGTCTTCTCAAAATGTCATTTACTTTTTTAATAGACTATGCTCATTCTAAGATAAAACTAGAATTGTGATTTAAATCATATGCATTCAACTGTACTATAGCTGTATTTTTAATTAAAAGCATATCTGTCTTGAATAAAACATCGTTGCAATAAATGTGACCTTTCCATTTGAATTAAACAGATTAAGTGCATGTTTCTAAAATCATTAACCATGCTACAGCTTCAGCTTAAGCCAAATACTTACTTTTGTAATAAGCATTGTGAACTATAAAGCAGGGATGGCAACCATAGATCAGTCACATTTGGTTAATTTGTGTGAGATGTATTAATGTTTTTAAATCTAGTCAAATTAAAATTTCAGAGCTGAATAACTGCATAAAAAGTCAACTTATGAAACTTCCATGGATAAACAGTTAGTCTATGTTTGCTACTTCCTTTACTTTTTAAATTTTGCACTGCATATGTCAGAAAACCCTTTCTGTGACAGCTTGAAAACATTGCAAGCACTGATCAGAAAAAGGAGCACTCGTGCAGTGTTCTCAAATTTAAAGATATTTCTCAGTCCTAACATACCTCCTGATAATTCTAAATAGTATATATTTCTTCACTTCCTAATTTATTCCAATAATTCATATTTATTTAAAGCCAAGATTTATCAGTATAGCTCTACAGAGGATTAAGAATAACTGCTTTCCCAAACTTCATTGCTAAAACACAGAAAATATTCATTTATTTATTTATATTTGTTAACCAGGACAATTTGACTGAGCCAAGGACCCTTTTCGGTGAAGTCCCAGGAAAAAACCTCTAATATTTAAGATACAATGTAATACATATGAAAAACAGTCAATATAAGACATTTTGTAGAATATAGGATCACATTATAATGTTGAACTTGAAACAAAAAATAAGTACACACCACTGAAGGTAGTCTTGTCAAAAAAGAACCAAAGTAAAAAACAATGCACATGTACCACCATAGACATGATAAAATCTGTGATTTAATAAAACTCTTAAAAGACAAAACAAACAAAGAGAATATATTATCAGCACTTTCGGTAAAACCTTCTTCAGATCCTTTATTCAGTCCCATCAAGGTAAAACTTTTAAACAGTGTTCAACCCATCATGCTGTTCAGGGGTGGTTCCTCTTCCATGGTCCCTCTGGTGGTAGTCCTCCAAAGTTATGAGTAACAGGAATAAGTTCTGCTTATTCCCTCTTCCTGTTTCTACTTTTTATGTTTATGCTCCGTCCTTTCAGAATGGGTTTTAGAGGTACCATTCCATTAAGGCCCAATGGTTTATCTGCTCTCAATTCCATAATCCACTTGGTCTCTTCCACCCCTGATCTGTTCATCATGGCACCTCCCCTTGGGCTTTCGTTCAGCTTCATTAGTGCCATAAATTTGAAACTGTTTCTTCTGCCCTAATATACTGATACAGGGCATTTGTAGCTACTTGATTTCTTATGTCTGATAGATGGCGTAAAATCCGTTCCTTAAAATTCCTATTTGTTTTACCTACATAGTAGGAAGAGCATGCCTCGCAGATGGCTAAATATGCAATGTTCTTGCTGGTACATGTGGCATAACCTTGAAAGGAATAACTCTTCTTGGTGACTGGGTGTCAAATATATTATGTGTCTGTATAAAAGGGCAGGCTTTGCAAAAACCACATTTCCAGGTACCTTTACGTTAGCTCCGTGTACTATATCTGCTAATAGTAAGGCCATCATGTTGACACAATAAGCGCTTCAGATTCTTCTTATTCCAAAATGCAAAGCTACGTTTATCCCCCACTATGTTTCAGAATTTTTCATCTGAAGTTAGGACTGGCCAAAACATCCTAATAGTATTACAAATGAATCCATTATCCATGCTGTAAGTCAATGTGCACCTCAAATTAGCTGAAGGCCTATTATCTTGTAGTTGTCTGGTCTCTTCATGCCTTCTATTAGAATATAGAGGATACCCCTTCTGAGTTCTGAATTGCATGGCTTCTTCTCTACTCATTCTGGCATCTTCTACCTTATATCCTCTTCTCCTAAGGGTGTTCACAAGAGTTTCTTTTTCTTTTAAGAAGATGTCGTCCCTAGAACATAATTTGGAGATACGTGTGACCTGATTTCCCACTAAATTCCAAAAGATGTGCCTTGGGTGCATGCTGGTCTGATGTAGCAAATGGTTTCGCCATGTAAGTTTCCTGAAAATCATGGTTTCTATCCCTTTACCCGGGGTCAGGCAAAGTTTCATATCAAGGAACTCTATCTCCCTTTCAGAGAATTTTAAGTCAAATCTAAAAAAAACTGGTTGTGTGAGAGAAACGTGACAAATTCCCACAGACTAGTGGCATCTCCTTTCCATAGGAGAAAGATATCATCCATAAATCTCATGTAGAAAATTATCTGATCTTTCCACAAGTTGCATACCTCTAGATCCCATTCTTTCTCCCATTGTGCCAAGAGTGTATTTCAATAACTGTTGGCACATGGGGTGCCCATGGCAACCCTCCATTTTTGCTAGTAGTGAGTATCGCCATATAGGAAGATGTTCTCCAGTACTGGTTCTAACAGAGTATAAAGGAGATTAACATCTAAAACTTCACTGCCAGCAAATCTCCTGATGGCTTCAATTCCATAATTATTCGGGATGACCGTAAAAAGACTTTGCACATCCAGTGTGACTAATAATAATCCTTCTTCTGGGGTTCTCATTTCCATTTTCTCAAACAAGAGACCTAAGAAATGTGCTGTGCATGGACACCGGAACCATAGAGCGAAGGGGGGAGGCCCCCCCCACTTTTGCAGCACTTGCAACATCTTAACCGTCCCGGGTGCGCAATTGCATCAGCTTTTGCAGCACTTGCAACGTCTCAACCGTCCCGAACACATGCCTGTCTGAATACAGGATGTCGCAGGAGGATTTATGCACTAAGCCATTCGGGAACGGCAGATTTCCTTTTCTTCCAACTGCAGAGCCAAGGAACTATCATCAACTATGCAGTTTATGTTTGAATACAGGAGGTATGCACTATGCCATTCGGGAATGGCGGATTTCCTTTCTTCCAACTGCAGAGCCATGGATTCCTTCAAACTGCCGTTCGGGCAGAAGGTACTGTTCTATCATCCAGGTATAAAGTTAATTATTTTAGTCTGATAAATGACTAGATATGGACATGTTCATTTATTAAATTGTTGTGTTTATATTTAGCCCCTGCTTTTGATGACTGATTTGGTTTGTCTTCTTGGGAAGTTTGCAGCTTGCAATTCTTTACCTTGTTGCCATCCTAAAGGTGGTGCCAACTTCTAAAAGGGCAGCTACTGTGGAATCCTTAATAGCTATTTTACAGTTCCTATGCAAACAATGTATTAATCAGTGATGTACTTGTTTGATTTTTGGTGCATGTAGAGTGTTTTATACAGTAAATATCAACACAAGTGTACTTTCTAAGAGACGCAGAATGTACACAGTGCATGATGTGCTGATGGGAAGGGATATTTTTAAGTTATATTTCAAAGGTTGTTATGGAGTAAAAGCTCCTCATGATCCTTAAATAGCCTAGTTCTGCACTTACTCAAAATGCTTTAATCCTGTCATGAAGGAATTGCAGATATTATTTTTAAAAGTAAAACAATTGGAGAGTTTGCAAAACAGAGGAAGGTTTTATTTCCTGTAATTGGTCTGGATGTACATTTTAAAAGGTTGTTACAAAGAGTGGCACTGAATGTTAATACTGTAATAAACAACTGATCATTAACATATTCATATGTCACTAAAATCTGATAAAAGATGCAGGTTAAACTTGATAACATTAATTGCTATTTCATTTTCACTTTTTTGAATAGTTCGGAATGAAAACAAGTGTAAGTGTGTGTGTGTGTGTGTGTGTGCGTGTGTGAAAATGCCCCCAACAGGAAACATCTGGTGGCTAAAGGCACAGAGGCTCAAACCCTGCACCTTGGGTGCAGGCAAAAAGAGCTGAAAGTCCCTAGCCACCATCACTTGTGAATTTATGCCTCACATTTTTGTTTTGTTCTGTTCCTCATTAAATCTCTGGTTTTCAGGAGCAGTAAAACAAAACCTTTTATGCTAGCAATTTTCTAAGTTTATAAGATAAGTATTTGAAATGTGTCCCTATTTTGGGTCTGTATTCCCCCATTATTGGCTTTGATCTGTATTTTTGTGCTAGAAGATTGAGAGCTATGATGATAAGTGAGAACTGAATTCACTAAATGATAGCCATTTAAATTTGTCTTCCTGTCTCTCAGTGAACTGATTTAGCTTAGTGGTATCTTGCTCTGACTGTAATGCATAGGATTCTGGGTTCAAGACTTGGCAGTGAAATGTACATCATTTTATGCAAGCAACTTTCCAAAATTATACAAGCAATGTTTAAAATGTGTCCCTGGTGTTTGGCCTTTTGCCCCCCCCCCAATAGAAAATAAGTGCAAGAAGCTGTGCAACATGACTATGGCTTACACTACTGTGATTCTGTATTTGTATATATGTGTATATATATATATATATATATATATATATATATATATATATATATATATATATATATATATATATATATATATATCATACATATTGTGTGTAGAAGTAGGCTGTTATCATGGAAATGTTCTGAATAGGGCAGTTTTGTCATTATTGGTGCATGCATTTTGCTTCATTGCCTACTGAAAAAATGTTCAAACAATAAATTTAAAATGCGATCTAACTTAAGTCCAACAAGTGTGCTTTATTATGCAAGGAATATAATTTAATAAAGTCAGGAAGGTGTATCAAAGAACACATGTATGTTTCTTGTTTTGTGCTCAAGGGGCCTATGATTTGAAAACAGCCCAAATATAATCTTTATCCACCACTGGCCAAATGCATTTTCTTTGGATGTGGTGTGGGTTTTAATGCTGTTTCAATGAATGTGAGTTTCAAGGACAGAGAATATTTAATGCCAAGTCTATTTTCATTGTGAGACAGTATTGCTTTGTTTAGCAGATATCTGTTAGTGTTTGTGCATTGTGCTATAAAATGTAAAAAAATAAAACTCAGAAATGCAACATGGATTTAAGGATGGGCAATAGAAAATGTACTCCAGGATTGCCCACCATCCCACTAATGGATAGAGGGAGTTCCTAAATGCTGCATCCCTTTTATGGTTCCCCTCAAATTATCTATGGAATGATCACAGTTATTCTCACTAGGGCTAATATACAATTATCAGCCATGGGATAGGTAAGGCCAATCAGAAAATGTTAATTCAAGAATCAAGCACCAAAAGGGAATTGGCTAAGCTTAAAAAGTCCTCTAAGTGAACCTATGATGTGGTAGTAAATAGTTATAAAAAATGCCCTTTTTAGATCACTAAGTGCCCCTCTCACCTTCCACCCCCACAGTCTTCAACAGCTTCCGGCACCTATGGTGCTGTATCTTTCAGAACCGTGGTGGACTTTGATAGGACCTTCTTTAATTCAGCTTCCAAGAACACTAATAGCAGCTCAGTCAGCCAGCCCCTTCCCAAAACAATTGGCCACATAGGCGGATCCTATAAGTTCTTATGTACTTTTGGCAGTCCACTAACGGTTGGTGTTACAGGATGGGCTATATTGAAATAGTCATAAAGCTCCTTTGTAATACTCCTATTATAAGGAGATCATATAGTGCATCATGCACACCATTAATCAGTCTCATCAGATCTATCTTGTTCAATTTTTGATAGGTCCCTCTATTGCTTAATAAATCTCTCATCTTGGTGCTATAGGACTCAGAATCCATTACCACTATCGCACCTCCCTTGTCTGCTGGTTTAATGACAACGTCTTTTCTCCCCATCAATTCCTTGAGTGCTTGGTATTCACTTTGGGTCAGATTATGGAATTGATTACTCTTAGATAGTGACCTATGTCTTGCCACCTCTTCTTCACAAAGGTGAATAAACATATCCACCATAGGATGGTACAGTGGCATAAAAATGCTTGGTTATCTATAAAGATTAACTTGTTCCTTACTGTTGCCAAAAATGTGTTTGAGGGTGATATTCCTCCCAAAACATTTCATGTCTGTCACAAATTCATTTAGTGGTGATCTAATGGAGGGAATAAAGGAAAGACCCCTCTCTAAGACTGAAATCTGAGTGTCTGTTAGAGCACCCTTAGAGATGTTGAAGACCAAGGAATCAGTCCCATTTTCTTTAATTATAGCACTTTGCGTTTTTTTCCTTTCCCTGCTGTCTGATCTCGGTGTGCGTATGTTGCTGCTCTGTAATAAAAAGGGAGATTTTGTAAAATAGGTAAGTGCTGAATCCCTTCTTTGGGTCTAGTGGCTACTGAAGTAGTTTCCATATGAGAAATGTCTTCTTTAGATGTGGATGCTTCAGTTCCCTTTTCTTTATTAGAATCATGTTCTTCCTGACTTAAAGTCAGGGAGTTACATCCAGAGTTGTTCCCCTATGGATCATTGGTGTAATTGCAGCCATGTCACTAGTACTTACCTTTAAGTTAGCTTCTAAGTTAGGTGTTTCAAAATGTCCAGTTTCAGGCATTGTTACCTGTGTATTCTCAACTGCTCGGTTCACCTTGACTTTATTAGCTTTTTTATTAGTATCTAATACAATTTCCCTTCCATTAGTCTTCCGTTCTTTTGGCCAATTAAAGAGATTGCCGTTCTTGTAATCATTGAAGTCTCTAGTTAGTTTGTGGCCTTTAATATTTTTTAATTTGTTGTCATAAGCATCTAGTCTGCTTTGTAAATTCTCTAGTTTAGAAAAGCAAGACTCAGATAAATTCATATGCTTGAGTTCTTCCTGTTTCAGCTTAATTAGCTCCGCTACTTCATCTTCCTGTGGTCTGAAGAACTCCGTAAAAAGCTTCATGTATTTGAAGTTCGTTTCTATATTTATTGCCTGCCACTTAGCCAAAAGTGAAGGAAAAGTGTTACCATAGCTCAGCGTGCATCTAATGTGTAGGCTCCGAGGTATTACTTGATGGTGTAGGCAAGCTTCCATATGGAAGCGTTGACATTGAAGATGTTTTAGTCTGTATGCTGCATTCTCAACTTCCTGGTAAACAGCATCAAAGTCTTCATTTATAGGCATATTTAAAGGTTGGAAACTGCCTGTAGCATTTAAGACAATTCCCAAAAGTGGATTTGTTAAACCTGTTACAAGGTTTGTTACTGTTTTTGAAGCCATTAGTCTCAAAAGGAACACTTGCCTGTTTCTGAAACTGCAGTAAACAGCAGTGGTGCTATGTGCAGTGTGTAAATCAACTCAGCACAAATGAAACAAAAAATAAGTACACACTGCTGAAGGTAGTCTTGCCAAAAAAAGAACCAACGTGAAAAAAGCAATGCAGGTACCACCATAGACACAATAAAATCTGTGATTTAATAAAACTCTTAAAAGACAAAACAAACGAAGAGAACATAGGATAAGCGCTTTCGTTAAAACCTTCTTCAGATCCTTTATTCACTTCCATCAAGGCAAAACTTTTAAACAGTGTTCAACCAATCATGCTGTTCAGGGGTGGTTCCTCTTCCATGGCTAATGGAGACAGGTCCATCTGGTGGTAGTCCTCCAAAGTTACAAGTAGCAGGAATAAGTTCTGCTTATTCCCTCTTCCTGTTTCTACTTTTTATGTTTATGCTCTGTTCTTTCAGAATGGGTTTTAGAGGTATCATTTCATTAAGGTCAGGTGGTTTATCTGTTCTCACTTCCATAATCCACTCAGTCTCTTCCACCTCTGTTCTGTTATACATTTACAATTGCTCATGCTCTGGGATACCTTAGAGCAGGTAATGGCAATAGTAGGGTTTTCTTTGGTTAGGGGATATGATTTTTATTGCTGGATAAGTAATGTTAGTGAGGCTTAATTTGTGTTGTTATGTAGTAGTACATTTTAATTACAAGATATTTCTATGGCTTTTTTTACTTAGTTTTTCTCCTATTTGTTTCTTTACAATCACCAGCCACTTATTTTGATTTAGTTTGTACATAATATTTCCAGCAATAGTTTCATTTTGTTCCAACTACTTTATGACCAGCATATCGCTAGAATATATCTAATTTCTAGACAAATCATCTAGTCTTATTTCTATTGAGGTAAAGACTAGCTATAGCACAGCTTTTCTTTTCCTTTCTTTTTCTTTTTTTAACTATCTGTATTCCTTGTTTTCTATTCCACTACAAGCCCAATTCTCATTAACTGTGTATACCTTTGGCTGATTTACTGAACCAGCTGACTGATAAGGATACTTAACATAATGCATCTCTGACATTGTATTAAATAGTATATTAGATAAACAGAAATAATATATGCTATATTAAAAGGAGTCTGGCATACTAAAATGGTCTCTGGGGAAATGTAGAAAACAAGAAGGAAGCAGACTGCTTAGAGTTTCATGCTATCGAGACACTGTTTAGACAAATTATTGGTTCTCGCTCATCTTCCACATCAAATCACTGGTTCGCAGGCTCTTAGGTAGATACTAAACTAAATGCCCAAGAGGCAATCAACCATAATTCCGAGTAGTAATAAGAGATTGTTAGTTTCTCCTAGTAAGTAGACAGTTTCCACATATCTAAGATATAAATTTATGGGCATCCATCCATTCTTCCAAGACTGATTTTGAACAGAGTCTTAATCTTATTCCTGATACATAAAAGCAGGCAGCCAGTTGTGAACAGCAACATGACTGTAAGAGTACAGAAAGTCACAAACTGTACCTGAAATCAGGCCTATGGGATATGGTAGATCTGAACTTTTACCTAAAAGACCTTTATTGTTTACTTTTTGCCAATATGCTGCTACTGCACTTATTATGTTGTAGAAAGGAGACAGACAGAGAGAGAGAGAGAGATGAAAAGTTACTGAACTGAAATAACATGATCACATTAGTTAGGCTACAATACATTTGCAAGCATAAAACTAATGAAAATGGAAGTAAAACTTGTGTATGTTGAGTAAATTGAGTACCATATAAAACAGTTTGAAATAGAAGCCTTTTAATGCAAAATGTTACTCCCAGGGGCCCCAGTGCCTAATTTAACATGTGATGTCATAATTGACCAAGAATTTTCCCAATTGAAGGATCTGTGGAAGACATTGGGTGGATTCCAACCAGATATATTGCTAGAAATGAATAGCTCCAGTAAAGAAAAAAAGGTTTAAGACTAAGAGACCAAAAAGAGCTTAGATTTGACATTGTTGGAAGAGTGAAAAAAACCTGATACAGAATCTTACCACATAAACAATGTCAGTCTGTTGACTGACAAAGGGACCATAATTAAGAATGCAGTAAAGTAAGTAGGTATAGAAACTGAGAATTATATAGCCAAATTTCATACTGAAGGAAAGGGGGAAACAGAGCTTGAACGGAGTTGTAATCTTTTCCCTGATGCACAAAAGCAGATAGCCAGTCCGAAACAGAAGTAGGACTGCAACAGTAAAGAAAGTCACTTGCACTGGTGTCATAGTGGTGTAAGCAACAAGTATGACACAGGTGAGCTGATTGTGAATTACTGCTGCAGTGCTTCAAAGCACAAACAAGGAGCACACTAGGGAACTAATCACAGGGTGCTCTCGAAGTGGGCTGAGTGTCCTGCATATAACTTGTTGCAGAAGTGAGGCGTGGTTCCGAGTTGATGTCCATTGTATGGCCTACCAATGGGGTATTATGGGCATACGCAGAGGTGGAGAGTAAACTGATAAAAATACGTTCTTGGTTGTAGTGTGACAATACCCAACATGTCTTGATATCTTCAATGACCGCAATTTATAGTCAGAGTAAGTACTAGGGAGGTAAGAGGGATCAGCAGATCCAATAATGGAGGAGCGTAACTGACAGAAGCTGGCTATCATCTGTAAGGGTAAAAAAAAGTAAGATTACTGAAGCAGAGAAGGGGAAGCTACCAGTAACCCCTGTGGAAGAGAATTATTTTTTTACCTGTTGCAGAGGATGAACTGTATGAAAGGGACAAAACTATACTTGTATTTAAAGAACAAATGCACAGCTTTGACTTCATATCAGAATACAGATGAATGTAATGCTGACTTAGCTGACCCTCAGATAAGTGATGCCAATTTCAAGAAGACCCAGTGGGGAGGCAATACACTATGTTCAGCTAGAGAGACTAGCGCAAAAGGAGATGGGAATAATGGAATAGAACAACTCCCACTTTATATCCATACTTTAAGTTAAGAAAAAGTCTGTTCTACAGGATAACAAAAGCACACTACACATACTCAGCCAGATATTAGTTCCAAGACCTTTTAGAACATTTGTAATGAAGTTAGAACATTGCTATATTTTGGGTGGTCATTTAAAAGTTGGTAAGGCAAAAGCTATGTTTTAGTTAGATTTTATTGGCCTGGTGTTTATGAAGGATTCAGAAAATCTTTGTACAACTTTCTCAGAATGTCAAAGAACAGCAACCAACCCAGAATTTAGGAAGCCCTATTTGGAAGAACAGCAGTAGACATTGTAGGTCCACTTGGTCTACAATATATCTTCTTAACCATTATTTATGTAACATATTTCCTAAGGCAGTACACCTATGAAGAGCTACTGCAAAGTACATGTAAAACTAACTAGTATTGCCATTTTCTAGTATAGCAGTTCTTCAAGAAATGATTAGTGACCAAGGTACTTCATTTATCTCCAAAGTAATACATGCACTTTGTTGATATTTTAAAGAAAAAAGAGCATGTAAATACCACCCTAAATAGCAGGGATAGCTAAATGTTTTAATAAATTTTTAAATTATATGTTACAAAAAAGCCATAGGATCAGATGGGAGTATTTGGGACCAACTACTTCCACATCTTCCTTTTACTGTAAGGGAAATGTCCCAGGCCACAAGTAGATTCATAGTATTTGAATTTCTATATGGTTTGATTCCTGAGACCTGCTAAACATAGAAAAGTGTGATGGAATATTGCTCATGCCTGCAAAAGGGGCTAATAACTATAAACCCTATAATGAAAGAACATGCGGGGAGAGCACAGGAGAAACAGCAGAGAGTATTTACCACAAATGCTGTTCTTGGGAAATTCAAACCAGGAGATAAAGTGCATGTCTTGGTATCCACTGTTACTTTCAAACTGACAAGGACTTTTTGAAATTACAGAAAAAAATATCTGAAGTAAATTATAGAGTATACTGCCAGGGGAAAAGAAAACAAAACATAAATGTATTGAAACCTTGGAGAGAAATTGACGTTATTTAGTATGTTTACAGAAGCAGTTAAATTTGAGTTGCAGTTAGCAGGGACTGACTACTCTGTAGCCCACATCCTTTACGCTTCCTGCCAGTATATCTTTACCATACAGTCTTGACTGCGCAAACTGGCAACATCATGCTTCCATTTTTATTATTCTGGTACCCTCCACTGCATTCTATTGCTTTAGTCATTGTTGGACTGTCTTGTAGCTGCTTATTCTGCCCTGCTCTGCTGTCTCAATAGCAATATATGGCTGTTTAACTTAAATGTTCTCTCTTGTTGTGTTTGGACAACTGCATATACGTTTCCTACATGTGATCCAATAATTGCAGTGAACAGCCATTTCTGATGCAAAATTTGAGGATTTACACAGAGATTTTTTTCCATTCCTACCTCATAGGTTTGGTGAATCTTGAAGAAAGGAAGACTTTGGGCCACTTCATTTGTTTCCTCTGGCAACTGATACAGAGGATTAAAGCTGTGTGCACTATAGTTTCTGTGGTACAGGCTTTGATTTCATCAACCATGATTTACTTACTGCTAACCTTGAGCAAGTCACTTAACCTAGCATTACTCTCAGGTTGCCCCTGGAAAAGGGACTCTGTGTCCAGTGGGCATACCTGGTTAACAAATTGGATATTAACTGATTATTATTAATTTCCAGTGTCTTTTTTCTATGTCTTCACTGCCATTCTCAGAGAGTATTGCGTATACTCCATTTAATTCACACTGCTCATTTCTAAAGTCTTGCTTCACTTTTCTACCATCCCCATTCCCCAACCACCCCTGGAATCCTTATTCTGAAACTTACTTAGCCCCACCTTCCATTGAAATATTAGTCAAGCCACACTTGTATATCACACACACTGCATATACACACTTCCTCTTCTCTAGCTCCTTTCCTCCATATCATACTTTATACTTCTAGCCTGCCCTTTATTCACACCAGTTCTACAATTAAAGGAATTTTATAGACAGATAAAGCATCGTATATACACAAGAAAATAATATTTATAATAGGCATATACAAGGTGTGCATATAGGGTATGAGCAGAGCTGTAGCTGGCTCACTGAGCACGTAGTGATGGTTCCCACAATACTGACCCAACCCCCTCAGCTCTTCAAGCAAAGAGCAGAAAAAAAAACAAGACGAAGAAGAAATTGGGCTTTCACTGTAGCAAAATAATTGTTACACTTGTACAAGCCAGCTTCCTAAAATGAGATACATGCTGCCTCAATTCTTCAACTGAAGAACAAAAAAAAGTTGTTCCAGTTGGCTTCCTAAAGCCAAACATGCCCCCTCATGTAAAAAAAAAACTTCTGTTTATTTTAAACTGATTACCCCTTAGTACTTTGCACTGAGGGAGGCTACCCCATTCACCCCGCCCTTGCTATGCTAGTAGGTGTGAGTACAATCAGTTGAAAGCTGCAGGTGATATGTTCTGTACATGAGGTATGTGAAGGCTGACAGCCTAGCCAGATAGAATTTTGGAGATAATTCTGTCATCTGTAAATATTAATGTGAACCACAGACTTGCTGTCTTAAATGGTAAAAAGAGTGTTACATGTGGAACTGAAAAAAAGGTAACAACAGTGCATTCTACTGATCAAGTAAAGCATGTTGTGACCCTCTGATGTAAACATGGCTCCAACCGGTCTAGATGAAGGAATTTTTGCTATTGTTTTATGGCCAAAGTTAATGGCCAGAATTTGCATGCATAAATGTCCTTAATGGCTTTGCTTCCTGACCTGGTGTGAGCTTACTAAAGAATGTAGCCTGTTAGTCTGGGAACCCAGGGAAGTATGAAGAATAATGTAATGTGAACCAGGAATGTGATTTTAAAAACAAAGAGAATCAGAGAGCATTAAGCATTTTGTCTTGACCATCCAACTCAGCACCGTCTTGCTCTATATGTAAGTTTATCTTAGATTTTTGTTTACTCTTAGAAGGCTCTCAAGACAGAGAATGGGGTAAGATATACTCAGAGAGACCTAACCTTCTCAAGCAGCATTTCTCAAGAGTCACTTGAAAAACTAGCTTGAGTTCTCCAGGGGGGAAAGAAATGTGAAGGCTGCCAGCCTAACCAGATAGAATTTTGGAGATAATTCTTGTCATCTGTAAATATTAATGTAAACCGCAGGCTTCTTGTTTTAAATGGTAAAAATAGTGTTACATGTGGAACTGAAAAAAATGTAACAACAGTGCACTCTACTGACTAAGTAAAGCATGTTGTGACCCTTTGATGTAAACACGGCTCTGGCCGGTCTAGATGAACTGTACTACTGAATTATTTTAAGTATTCCTCTGTGATCTCTGAACTCTTGACTAGCACTGTGTAGTAAAAAGTATTGTCTTGTGTTTTGATTATTTGTTATTAAATATTTTTAAACCTTTGCAACTGTGGCTGATTTGTGTAGAAATAACAGCTCTTAAGAGTACTTGCATGCCTTTGACAAAATTGTACAAAGCCACTCTAATAGCTTGAGCCCTGAGCTATACTACCAATTGGATAATAATATTGCACAGTAATAATTGGACACCCTTTTAAGGGCCTTTGAGTAGCTGATAAATATTAGTGGGTGGTGGCAGCTGATACTACCATATAGTCTGGGAAAAGGGGGCATAGCTGGAGAACCTGTGCCAGTCTTCCCCAGGAGTGTCTGCATGGTTATATAAACTCTTCTCAAAGTGTGTGTGTGTGTGTGTGTGTGTGTGTGTGTGTGTGTGTGTGTGTGTGTGTGTGTGTGTGTGTGTGTGAGTGTATGTGTGTGTCAGCTACCTGGGCAGGGACACAAAGCACTGGTTGGACAGAGAGGGTGCTGGAGGTTTTAGCTTGCCCACTAGGCTGAGATCTGTACCCTATAGCTGTGCCAGTTGGGGGTCTTATTGGGGACCTGGAGAGCGAGGGAGTGACCCACCCCAGACTGACTGTGATCTCTGTGTGCTCTTAAGGGAAATTGCACTTTACTGTGTGTATTTGTTATCCTTTCCTGCTATATGAGATGCTCCTCACTGGTGTTAGTGGTGAGGATTGAGGCTCCTTGATGGCTGGACCAGGATACGGACATCAGAAAAAAAACTATACATGGGAAGAGACAAATGCTGTAATAATGAAGCTAGAGCAAGAAAAGTCATGACTGGTTAATACAATTTCATTCCTAAACCTTTTACAGAATGTAGAAGAGGAAATAGTCTACAAGAAGAAGAGGGGATAGTCTTTAGTAAATCTTGAAAGGCAAGTATTATTTGAGAAGTCATGAAAGGCTTTGTAGAAAAGAAGAGGTAAAAGGAACAGAAAAAATGGATAGGGGAAGAGATTTGAAGTAAGAGAAGTTAGAAAAATATGAAATGAAATAAAATGAAATGAAATAGTGACAATGTAGGGAGGGAATATTATGATGCTCTCTTGAGGAATTATGCTATGTTTAAGTAATGAAATCTTTATTCATTTGTAGGAATAGTCTAACATGGGGTCCACAGGTGTATACTAAGTGAGAATATTTCAGTCTAAGCTGGTTATTCACAGGTGCATCACCAACTATCCATGAGATGTTGTCTGAGTTGGCTCTTAAATTCCTTTATGTTGTTGAGTTGTTTCAAGTGAGATGGGAGGTAATATCTTTTATCTGATATGCATTTTGAATATAGTGAATCTCTTGCAGTGTTTCTTGACTTCATTATTTAGAGCAAGGGTGTTTTGGTGGAACATAGATTTCTATTTGGGTTATATGCTGAATAATTCTGATGTTCAGGTTTGTAAAGTAGTTTATGCATTTTTAATAACTCAGAGATAGTCAGTGAATGTGTCTCTGATGGATTTCATATATACATATGTACATATGTCAGTGTATACCTCTCTGATGGATGTCATTCTTATCTATTAACTACTAAGGCACATACAAATATTTCACAGCAATCTCTGTTATTCCATCTCTGTCACCCCCCCCCTTCTATCCTACATTTCACGATTACAGAATTATTCTCATTTCAGCCACCCTTCTACTCTTACAGTCAGGTGACATCCATCTTTACCCTGGACCCTACTCTTTTTCAATATCTAACCTAAATGCAACAAATGGGCCCTACTTGAACTCTAGATTCACCAGTACAACTCATCCATAATTGGAATACATGCTTGAAAGAATTGATGAGTGTAGTATACTGGAATTAACTGGAAACAAATGAAATGAGACTGGAATGAATGTCTTTATTTGTTAATTACCCAAACTTGTGTTGAACAGGCCCCAGTCTCTCCTTTATGGACCATGTCTTTCAGAACTTTTCAGAATGAATTCTGCACATGCTGTAGTTCAGTTAGGAATGCTTTATTAGATGTTAACAATATCGGAATATTGTTTCTGTTAACAGTGCTGATAAACAATAACAGTCTATAGAAATTCTGGAATGCTGGATAACAGTAACAGTGTTGATAAATATATTCAAAGTGTCTGCATGTATATCCTGATTCTCCTGAATAATATCAACTGAAACAGTGTTTTCCTCTTGAATAGTATGGATATTTGACCTGACTTCTGTACTCAGGCTCGAAGGTCTATACTGTAAAGACCTTTTGCATATCAGTCCAAAAGCTAACTTAACTGACTGAACTGTGTCTGGAGTATATCCTAATAATATCAAACCCTGCAATGTTTTACATGCCTTTTTAGCCTTGGTTTCCAAGCCTTGTCTTGTATGTGCCTCACACTTATTTATCTAGCATTTCATTGCAAATACAAATATCTTTCCCTTGAGAAAGGAACATTCTGCAGCTCTCCCTGAGAACTGTTATTTATGCATAGCTCATGCTGAGCCAGCAAGGTTATCTGTTCCTGTCTACTGAACTGTCTTTCCCTGAAATGGAATGCATACATGAAAACACAAGTCTGAATATATATTTTCAGGCCTATTATTCTACCTTAATGTACTATAGAGAACTCACTAAGGCTACAGTGAAACCTTCAGTCTAACAGGACCCCTGAGGCCCCCTGATGAAAGTTATAGGGGCCTTCTTTTGTAGTTACCTTGTATCTGTATTACTAACTACCATAATCTGGTTTGAATATACAAGCACCTCACCCATAATCTGCAGGTGTGTCCTGAGAGATAGTGATGTCCTTTATGGTCTCAAAGGTACTGTTAGGTCCAAGTAGCTTTAACAGCTCCATTACCTAGATCCATAGTCTTTAGAGTCTTTAAGTCTAAGTTGTGATGCATGTATGATGTATTTAAAACCTGCAAATTATTCTGAAAATCAGTGACTTTTAATTTTGTGGTTTCTAAAACTGATTAGGCTAGGTAAATTCTTTTAAGCCTGCTGTTCCAGAAACAGCATGAAGAAAATGTTATACATATTTTCAATCTGTCTCCATGAGTCTTTAGTTAAGGCACAGTGTAAATTGTTAACCCTGCCTATTTTCCTTCTCTTTCTCTGTATGCTGTACTAGTAAAATTACACTATTACCTATGTTTTCTACCTTATGAATTGGTGTCGTATTGTACCATGATATCTCTCCCTTTCAGCAAATGAAACCTTTTCCTGATGTCCACTGATTTAAATTCTGAAACATTGTACTGTTTAGTCCATTTTCTTTTTTTATTATATAGCCAATAAAGCATGATGGCTATCTTCTGAAGACTAACTGAAACTGGCACTAGAAGAATACCTTTATAACTGTTCTTGAAGCATAATTACACTGTACTTTATTAACTTGTGTCTAAATTTTCAGCTAGATTTGTTTATAATTTTACATACCATTTTCATTTCTATGTGCTGTAATAGATGTCTGCCTTTTAAATGTGTGTCTTAAATATGCTGTAAATATTTATGAGTTATAATAGTTTACTAAAACCTATGCCTTCTGTATTTCAGATCTATATCTTCACATACTGTCAGTGTCCTTTTAACTTTATGTCTAGTGTACAATAATTATGTAAGGTGCACTGAAATTTACATTAAAGTAATATATATCTATACCGAACATTTAAAATAGCTGTTTATATTCTAAAAACGAACTAAACTAATATTAAAGGAACATTTTTGCCAGTGTTACCTGAGTTAAAAGCATAAGCATAAGCATAATTGAAATATGGTAACTGTTACGTTCTGGAAACTAAACTATTAGTACCTTTTTTTCTGTCAGTATTGTCTGAACATAAATAAAAACATAAACTGAAAACTAACAATGTTATATGGCTGTCTGAAACTATAAGAACATTTACATACTTGCTTTAACTCAAATTTACATAAATGCACATTTGTTGTACACAGGTTATCTAGAGATAGTGCACCACAGCTCTTGCCAAGTTTAGGCCTTACTTTGCATTGTCACAGTCACTGCTGGAGTATTGGAAGCTGTTTTAGTGTCCTTTTCTGTGTCTTAGGCCTTCTAAACCTCCCCTTTCCAATCTCTTGTGCAAGTCTGGGTGACTGATGTTTGGATTGTATTTAAAATTAACCTGGAAATAAAAAAAACAGTATCAGATCCTTAAAATAACATTTGCAGCTTTAAAAATTAAATAAACTGAAAGTATTGCTTATTGCCCTGCATTTTACATTTTGTTTTTGCATGAAATAAACATATGCTGCTAATAAATTCCTGTACATCTGTAAGCAAACTGATATTTTACTATAGTGAAGTAAGCTAATGTTACTAATAAATAAATTCTTGCAAGTCTGTAACTGAACTGATAATGTACTACAACGAAATGGAAAGGCTGCAACTTTGTTATTAAATTAAACGGAAATTTCAGTGCCATTCTTTTTTCCTGTCAGCACCTTCAATTAAACTATAATCATTTATTTTATTTTATTTATCATTTGTTAACCTTGTAAGTAAACTAGTCCAGGGACCCTTTTCAGCCATGACCTGAGCCACACTGGCATGGGTAAATACTCATGCAAACAAAACTATAATAAAACGTTGCAAGAGGTAAGATAAAAATTCTTATAAGACTTTTTACTGTACTCCAGCATATGTTACAGTGATTGGTGTACCACAGTAGAGAGGAAAGAGAAAGAGAAATATATATATATATATATATATATATAGAGAGAGAGAGAGAGAGAAAGTGAATACTACCTCAAAGAAAGCTCAGATTAAAATGCAACCCTTTATATATAGAATTGGATGCAAAAAGCATCCTTGAGAAATAGCAAAAACAGTTCCTAAATGCAACTATGACAACACATTCAGAAGTCTGTAAACAGGTTAATACATTAACTATTTCAAATATATATGGCTACAATACTGTGAACCAGTATGCAGCTAAGCAATCGTTAATGAAATGTGAGGTGTTACCTGCTTCCTTGGGATGAAGACTTTCATTTGTAGTTGGTTTGCTGTGACATTATTAATGCCACTTCCACTTCCCCCACTTCAGCTTTCAGGTATTAATTCAACACAGTAAAAAGTATAGAGTACTGATGCCAGAACAGTAAGTAGAGAGATCAATGCATGTGAGCATTAGCCTGTACCCCAGAATGTGAGCATTAACCTGAGTGCCTGAAGCAGTTACATTTGTTTAGTTAGACAAGATGGTGTCCAAGTCTGTAAATGTTCAAGCTTTCTAATATTCTGTGAGGGTATCATTTCACACAGCTGGTACAGTTTTGGAGAAAGGTCTTCCAAAGGTGCATACTGTAAATAGTGGTCTAAGCATCTGCATATCATCATTGTTTCTGAGAACATAGGTTTGATTTCTGAATTGCAACTTCTGTAAGAGAAGGCACAGTATAGTTGTGTAAGATTTTAGAGGTTAAGTATAAGCAACATACTAGTTCTTGGAGTTATGAGAAGCAATTTATTTGAGTTTAGATTTTTTGATTCTGTGTTAGCTGTCTGATGAAGGGTTTTACCTGAAAGAGCTTACCTGTTTCTGCAGTTTTATTAAAGAGTTTTTTATTTGTATATCAGCCTGGTGGTCCAGTTTTTGTCTTTTGGATTTTGTGGTTTAGCACATAGAACCTTTGGAGAGGAGGACTTTGCATGTTCCATTTTATTCAACCCATACATTGTTTTTACTTTTTTTATCAGTCATTTAAACTGAGATGATCCATGGGGTGTATTAGTCTTAAACTCATATTATTTTGAGGGGGTATATTTTTCCTGAATAGCGATGGGAAAGTTATAAAAAAGTGGAGAGAGATGATTTAAGTTAATTGCATTTGCAAGAAAAAAAAAACTCCTTCTACCATTTCCAGGTCAGCTGAAGAGTCAGATTAACTATATTTGTGGGTAGAGAATTGTTATATTTGAAGGACTAAGTAGAGTTTATGGGTCAGTCGTCACTTATGAAGTTTGGAAGTACTTGCAACTGTTGCATTTTGTCAGACATACTGCTCATAACAACATCTCATAAAGTATCTTAATGTTAGGGTTTGATCTTGTACCTTCTGTGTAGCAGGGCTAGCTCACATATAATAACTGATCTGTTTAGAAGAGTTTTTCAAGACCTTTCCAGTCTAAATTCAGGTCTCTAATTATAACAATTTTATGATGCTTAGGATATTCAAAGTTAACTTTGAACCTAACACCACTCATAAGTATTCAACTGCGGTACCACCTTTATCATTCTTATAAGAAAAGCGCAGTCTGGGTCTGAACTGTCTGCAAACAGCTAAAGTTAACTTTGAACCTAACACCACTCTTAAGTACTCGACTGCGGTACCACCTTTATCATTCTTATAAGAAAAGCGCAGTCCGGGTCTGAACTGTCTGCAAACAGCTAAAGTTAACTTTGAGTATGTGTCTACCTGTTTGAGCCAATATTCATTTTCCCCTGGAGAGCACTCTGCTTTGGCTTTTAAGCACCCCCCCCCCCACACACACACACACACACTCATCTTCCACTTTCTCTCTTATTCCCTTCTATTAGCAAATATTATCCATAACTGATCAATACTGTGTGTTTGTTAATTTAAACTGAGACCACAGTAGCCTACTGATACAAGGATATCCTGTTTTTCCACCTGAGAAATGGTTAAGAAATTATTTACAGTTTCAGAGCAGTCCTTGGTCAATTGTGATTGTTTCTTAAACACAAACTTGTCTTTGCTTTGGCTCATTAGCAGCAGTACAAAGAACTGCCTGCTCACACCCTTGTTCTCCCCTCCCCCTTCCCTGTTTATTACCTTAAGACAATCCCAAAGTTAATAAATATTACCTGTGGCAGGCACCATTTTTAAAACTACAACCACCCTTGTCACTATCATATGTTCATTTATCAGTTAACTCTGTTACCTGATTGTTTCCAGCCCCCTCATAAGAGCAACTAACAGGGTCTCTACCCGCTTTGCTCCCCACCCTGCCCCCTATTCCCTCCCATCCCCAGTGGTCCCACCTTTATTACACTCACAAACCCCTCCCATCTTTCCAGTAGCCAACCACAGCGCTAACCCAACACTACCTCCTCCATCTTCCCACTACTATCACACCTGCTCAACTAACATGTACAAGCATACCTTACCTATGCTCACTGCATGCACTCTCCTTGCATATCTTACATCCTACCAAAGCTCCATCATTCCCCCACTCAACCACTACCACTGTACTACTACTCACACCACCACTCATGTCTCACCCTCACTCAGCTCCCCTCCCACCAACTCAAGAAACATCCCTATGCACCCCCCACATATTCTACCAACTATATTACTCAAACATAAAGTATCCCTACAACTTAACACAGTAACCCTCCCACCATACCTATTACCCAAAGAGCACAATCATAAAGTTTCCCTTATAAACAAACACATTCAAAAACTGAGAAAACTAATAACCTTGTACATATCTAAACTAGCCCTAAGTGGAGATATCCACCCCAACCCTGGCCCTACCATTTCCAACCCCAATCCCCATAATCAGACTAGAAACCACAACGTCTCCCATATTACAGCTAATAGAAAGCCAAATGACTTCCTTCTACTAAGCCTAAATATTAGAAGTATATACAACAAAGTCCATGAACTCCATGCCACCATAGACTTGTACTCCCCAGATATAGTCATCCTGACAGAAATCTGGCTAAAACCTCACATTACCAGTGAGCAAATACTCCCTACAGGTTATGGCATACTAAGAGTAGACCGGCTAAACAAGAAAGGAGGCGGTGTAGCTATAATATTTAAACAGCATCTAAACATCCAGATCTTAAAATCATCAGCTCCACAAATAGGCAATGAAGAAATAATATATACCAACCTCAAAATAAACCAAAACAAAACTATCAACATAATTGGATGTTACTTCCCACCTGGCCAAAACATCCCTCCACTAGAAAACCTCCTCAGCTGGTCTACTCACCATCTCCCCCAAGAAACTATCATTTTAGGTGATTTCAATACTGACTGGCAATCCTGTTCTGGCAACCATCCAACCCATCATGTAAACCTTCATGGCTTCACCCAACTAGTCCAGTCACCAACCAGGATAAATAAAAACTCCAGCAAGCACACTACCCTGGACTGGATACTAGTCAGTAAGAGCCCCCAGTCATATATAACAGGCTGCTTATCAGATAGCCTCGGTGATCACTCCCCAACATTCCTACTCAAAAAATACCTATACCAAGATAAACCTGTTATCTACCGTCAAATACATAAAAAACTAAACTTTAACCCATTCACATTCATCTCATCCCTCAAAGAATGTAACTGGCATCCTCTAAAGTACCTCAGTCTTGATGACGCAGTTGAATTTTTTAATACTACCTTCCTGAGCATCCTTAATTACCATACCCCCATAAGACTTTCCAGAATCAAAACACAACCCTCCCCATGGCTACAGAAAACCGCTAAGTCAGAAATTAAAAACAGGGATAAAGCCTGGGAGCACTGGCACAAAACCAAAACCCCCTCAACTAGACAGAAATTCCTAGAACTACGCAATAGAGTCAAAAAGCTAATAAAACAGGACAAATTCCAATAATACCAGTCTGCCCTAGACTCCTCCTAACACAGCCCCAAAACATTCTGGTCCTCCATAAACTCCATCCTCCATCCAGGTAAAGTCAGTACCCCTCCTCTTAACATCCCTCACTCCTCAGAAAATATTGCTACCTCATTCAATACACACTTCACACAAACCATACTGTCACTAGCTAAACAACACAACCCCCCTCCTCTCCAACCCATACCTTCAACTAGTAATCTCCCCACTGCCTTCTCTTTTTCTCCTGTACCTACCTCCAACATAAAAAAACTCTTAACTAAACTTAAGCCCACCAGATTAGCAGCAGACAACCTCCCAAGTGAATACCTACAAATCGCAGCTGATTCTCTGGCCTACCCAGTATCCATCTTGATTAACCAATCTCTGTCAGAAAGTTACATTCCCACACTGTGGAAAGTATCACATATAATTCCCCTCCACAAAGGTGGACCCTCCACAGAACTAATGAATTACTGGCCCATAGCTATTCTCTCTCCACTCTCCAAAATATTAGAGAGATGCATACACTCTCAGGTCTCAGACTACCTCCTTACTAACAACCTCCTTTCCAATACTCAGCATGGTTTCCGACCAAACCATAGCACCACCACTGCCTTACTCTCCTTTACTAACACTATCCTTCAGCATAAAAACAATGGCTATCTCTCCTCTGCTACTTTCCTAGACCTATCTAAAGCATTTGACATGGTCCCACACAAACAACTTATCTCTGTCCTCAATAACCTATCCTTCTCATAATCAGTCACCAACTGGTTTCAGAGTTACCTGTCTGACCACCAACAATCCGTTGTATGGCAGAATGACATATCTCCCCAACTAGCTGTCTCCATAGGGGTTCCCCAAGGGTCCATCCTTGGACCCCTACTCTTCTCTGTTTTCACCAATAATCTATCCTCTGCCACCAAACATGGCACACTCATACAATATGCAGATGACTCAACCATCATCTGCTCAGCCCAGTCCCTACCCAAACTGCAAAAAGTCACACAGGAAGCCTTTTCCTCTGTTGAAACTTGGTTATCTGATGCCCAATTAATACCAAACCCAAACAAAACTAAACTACTCATCTTCCAACCCACCAAAGATACTCAAAACAACTCTCACTTTAACAACACAGCAAAAGACAATACCACTATATACCCAACTGAACACACCAAATTGCTAGGAGTGGAAATAGACAATAAACTAAAATTTGACATTCACATATCCATGACCATAAAAAAAGTCCACAAAAAACTAGGAGCACTATACAGAAATAAGCAACTTCTCACCAAAGCAGCAAAGATTTCAATAGCAAATTCCCACCTTATCTCCACCCTACTTTATGCCTCTCCAATATATACCAACCTAAGGCAATGCAATCTAAACAAGCTAGAGACCTGCTACAACAAAATCACCAAATTCGCCACAGGGGCATCCCACCGTAGTCACCACTGTCTCTCACTTCCTGAACTGGGCTGGCTTGAACTCCCTCACCTCCTTCAATGGTATCAACTCTCACTCGCCCACAAACTAGTAAACCATCCACTAAATGTCCCATCCCTCCAGAATCTACTCCAACCCTATCGCACCACCAGACCACTAAGATCCAGCAACAAAAATCACTTGCAGATCACTAAAGCCAATAACTCTGCTGGTGAAGCACTATTCTCTTGCACCATAGCCAAATTATGGGACTCCCTCCCACCCACAATTACCTCCATACTATCATGCATCCACTTCAAAACTTTACTAAAAGCGCACCTAAAAACATGCTGGCTATTCCCTTGCAACTCCCACTCTAATATCACCCACCCCATCCAACCACTACCTTTCTTTCCACTCCACTAACTACCTTGATTATAGCAAGCTCAGATGCTCATAAGCCAGTACTTATTATACAGCAGGAACTTCTTCTTGTAACATTTGTTAATGTCTGTTATGTACTTCACAGATAAATATTCTAGTTATCTACTGATGTACTATGTTCTTCATCTGTAAATATATTGTAAGTAATTGCTATGTAAATTGTTAATCGTTATGTAATCCAATGTAACTACTGTCTGTTTATTTTAACTGTGGAGCTTTTCTCCCCGGGCCTCCACTGAAAATGGACCTACGTCCAGTCGGACACTCACTCAACAAATATAAATAAATAAATAATAAATATTCAACTTTTCTTTCATTTCAGTGAAAGATATTGATGTAGATGGCAGAATAAGGATGACTACTAAATGATTTTTGGTATATCTTGTATTAGTAGTTTGTTCTGTGACCCATTTGGGTTCAAAGTTTGAGTGGACAATGGCTACTGCCTATTAATGTTGGAGAAGATTTTGTATCATTGTGGGCCAGCAGAAGGACATCATTGTCTTGCATCATATCAGGCCTGTTGCTAGTAGATACCATGCAATGATTAGCAAAATGAACAGGTATAATGGAAGTGCCTTTCATCCAGGACTCTGAGATTGCAATTACTTTGTGACTGTGAATATTATACCAGATCTCTAACTGGGGACAGTTATTCATTATACTTCAAAAATTTACGCAAGCCAAAGAAAGATGTCTGTTTTGAGATGGGCTATGAAGGGTAAAGCCACTGCACTGGGATTGGGCTAAATATCTCTAATCTAGTAGTGACAAGAAAGATTAAGTCTACTAGAATGTAGTAATTTTACTGGTACTAGACAGGTTCCTTTATTTGTAAGGGTGCCCGGATGTAAATGTCTGAAACACCAGCTGGTCATGTTGACTGTAAAACCTGATGCCCTGAATGTATTAATGAATGACTTCAGAATCATGTAATATGCCTCTGTAAGTGGGGTAGTCAAGTGTTGCAAGCAAGAAAAGTATGATTTTTAGCAGAATAGTGTCAATATTTAGCATTGCTATAAATTTTAAATGGCATTAGGGGAAAAGGACAACTCCTTTATAAAAAGTAATAACACTGTTAAATGTAAAGACACCAAACAATATTATTACATCTATTATCTCAAAAAGTAAAAAAAAATTCTATACTGCTATGTATATCCCGCACCTGCTTCTTCATATTTGAATTCTTAATAGACACCATCTTTGCACTCATCAAACAACACAGAGTAACTCTTCTTGTAAGCTTTAATTTTAACCATTCTGGACCCTTGAAAACTCATCTGAATACAATTATCATTTCACCTAACTTTACACAAATTGTTCATGAAGGCACCAGACTAAATCCCTTAACTAACAACTCTGCAGCATTAGACCTAATACTCATTAACTTTCCAGGAATGTTATATGACTCTTTTGTCCTCCCCAATTCACTAAGTGACCATAACCCCATAATATCATCCTGCTCATTAAAGAACTCCAAACCTCCAACCAGCCACATAAACACATGAAATGTGTCAGTGTCCTCAAATGACTACCTGTTTTCTCAACTCAGCTTTATAGACTGACCCTTGTTCTACACTACAAACCACTCACACACTGCATCTCAGGTATTTCTCCACACTCTGTCAGTTCAGGAAAAAATCTACCCCCCCCCCCCGAATAGATGGTTAAAATCTGCTAAAGCCCTTTGTCTCACCCTTGAATTAGTGTATAGACAAAAAACCTGGAAGGAACTGACAGGCAGCCTTATTGAACAAGCTAAATAAGCAAAATATATGACAACTCTTCAAAAACAGCTTCCATCAGAACCTAGAAAGTCTCCCACTACAGACAACCTAGAGAGTATAGCATCACATAAAAAGTGCAATTCAAAATGCTAAAATGGTATCTATCCTGATACTCTACAGGTTATTCATAATAATATATGTAACCCATAAATTCCTCAACAAATCTCTGCACAGCTTCATAACCCTTTCAGCATCCATGACCCGTTGTATGCAGCCTTGGAATATCTACTGTTCTATGTCAAAATTGTCACTCAAACCCAAATCATGTAGGCAATCTAAACACTTCCTGGCCAAAACAACTGTCAGCTCTACTCCAGCTCTCCCAAAATTTTAAATAAAGGGCATGCATTATCTCGCCTCTCCTCTTGCTCATATCATCAGTCTAACACTATCTACCTCAGTTTTCCCATATCTACTTAAACATGTTTCACTGTGTGATTCCTTAAAACCTCTTGTATTAGCGGTAACATGGGATATATGCAAATGATCCCTTAAGGCCATCAGGTTTTTCAGCTATATGGCAGTTCTGAATACCCATGACTTTTTCCTTTTTAAGTCTGTCATGGACAAATTCAGGCCAATAAAACCAAACCCCAATAGCTGTGGACCTGCATGTTTCAGCCCTTTTATGGCCTTGTCAGCACAGCATAAGTGGACTGTTTGGCTAACATTTGGAAACACAGGGTTGTCATACCCAGCTGATGTCCATAACCATTAGGGTGCCTGCAAAATATCCCAACAAACTAAAACATGCATGTCCACAGCTAGTGGGGTTTAGCTTTATTGGCCTGAACTTGTCCATAACAGACTTAAAAAGGAAAAAATGTCATGGGCATTTAGAATTGCCATATAGCTGAAACACCTGATGTTCTTAAGGGGTCATTTGCATATATCCCATGTTACCTCTAATGCAAGAGGTTTTAAGGAATCACACAGTGGAAAATCTAGCTTGGCTGGGGTTATCTTTTAGTTTTTACTGATAGTTTTTTCTGTGTTACTTTGCTACTCATTGTTTTTTTTTTTTGTTAGTTGGGATATTTTGCAGGCACTCTAATGGTTATGGACATCAGATGGGTATGAAAACCGTGTATTGCTAAATGTTAGACAAACAGCCCACTTATGTTGTGATGATGAGACCATAAGAAGGCTGAAACATGTATGGCCACAGATACTGTGGTTTAGCTTTATTGGCCTGAGTTTAACTATAACCAACTTAAAAAGGAAAAAGAGTCATGGGCATTCAGAACTGCCATATAGCTGAAACATCTGATGTCCTTAAGGGGTAATTTGCATATATCCCATGTTAGCTCTAATACAAGAGGTTTTAAGGAATCGCACAGTGGAAAATCTAGCTTGGCTGGTTTTTTCTTTTAGTTTTTACTGATTGTTTTTTCGGTGTGCCCTTGTTACTCATTGTTTTATATGTATTTAAACATGTCATCATCATTCTCCTCTCAACAGTCTCCAACCCCAAAACTTCAGATGAGTAATATCTTAATGTCAGTAGTGAACCCATAACCAAACTGTTACAATATTTGATTTACAATTAAGCATTAGAGTACCTTAGCAAATATGACATCCTGTCAAATAGATAGCATGGGTTCAGGCCTAAGTACAGCACAGCCACTGGTGTCTTCTCTCTACTCATCCAGGTCTACTCTAACATGGAAGATGTCAAGCTCACTCCTGCTATCTTTACAGATTTCAAAAGTGCATTTGCCTGTGAAAATCATAATATTCTTACCAACAAACTCAAAGAATGGGGCTTGTGTGATATAGTCTGCTTGTGGTACTATAGCAACCTCTGTGATAGACACTTCACTATCCTCTTCAGTGCCTCTCTTTCCCTTATTGTCATCATAAACTGTAGTGTTCAACCAGGATGTATTTTTGGCCCATTTCAATTCGTCTTTTTTATTAACAACCTCCCTAGAACCTATACAAGCTTAACTGCCTGGGAGTCTTATTGGGGATCTAGAGAGAAAGGGAAAAAGTAGCCTTAGACTGACTGTGATCTCTATGTGCTCTTAAGGGAAATTGTACTTTCCTGTGTGTGTACTTGTTATCCTTCCCAATGTGCATGCCCCTCACTGGAGCTAGTGGTGAGGATTGAGGCTCCTTGAATACTGGGTCAGTGCATGGGCATCACAGTACTGTACACTTATGACAGTCTCCATTTCTCACTAAAGCAGTCTCTGTTATCACAGACATGTAATGAATGCAGTAACTGAACTGCTGCATTAAAAAATATTATACAAACACTATTATGCTGAACGCATGTTTCATTTGTAAATGCTTGCTCTACAAAATATATGCTTGTTCTGTATGTTTCTTTCCTATTTGCCTGCAATGTGTTATATCATTGTTTGTGGAACCAGAATATTGGGTCATGTGCCGTCAGTATTAGAAGCACTCATCTAATAGTTCTGTGCATGCACAGTTCACTCTACTTTTATTGTCTCTGTATTCTAGTGTGAATCCCTCTCCCTGTATCTTTGGGCATACTAGGGGCTTGCGTAGCATTGTGGCTAAGTGGCCATGATCTTTGATTCACAGTCTAGCTTGGAGTTCAGTTTTTACCTCTGGTCAATGTCTATGTGGTGTTTGCATGTTCATTTCATGCCTGTATTCCCCTGACACTCCATCATCCCCTCCCAATCATGCTAATCAACTGGCTACTCTAACTTGTCCATATAAATTCGGTTTATCCTTCCCTTTGTGGCAGAAAAGGGTCCATGATTGGATAACAGTTTATTTACTCACTTAACAAATGAGAAATCAAAATTAAAAAAGAAAAACTTAGAATCACCACCAAGCAAAGCAGATACATGAAAGAGACCTCAGAATTAGTGTGCTACCAGCAACACCCAGATGTTCTGTTAAACACAGTACATAAGGACTAGATATTGATACAATTATCTTAGGTGTCTATCAAACTGAGGTCTTGGACGTAATATGATATATATCATTCAAATACTATGGCTGGTGCAGAAGCTCTGGACTGCTGCTTCCCCCTCTGTATTTTCCTCATCACATTCTATAAGAGCATATTAAGCCTACAAAAAAGAAACCTACAAAAGGAGCATAATAGTGTCCTGTCCCTTTGTACTTCATTGTTGGAATAATACCTACTTCATCTTTGTTTTACCTTTATTTCAGGATTAACAATACGTACAGAGTCTTCGATGCAAGAAGTTGAAAAACAGTACAAATTTTTGCAAGACTCAAGAGCACACACTTTAACTACTTATTTATTTACTTTAATTATTCTGTTTTGCAGTAGGTAGATCAATGTATCAAGTCCCAAGCCCATCAGTTCAAAAAGATTGCTTCTGGTAGCTTGTGTTCATTTACTAAACCTGTATCTAAATGTTGTAATAGATAATAGCTTGTGTACACAAATATTACCTTATTTGAAAGCACATGCATAAGTTACATTTTGTGTCATATCATATGTGTATTAAGTATGATAGACGATGTCAGTAATGCAGCTATGGCAAGTGCTTTTTTCTTTCTGTTTCAGAATCCAGTTTGCTTTTCACATCAAGAATATGTGTATGAGGCTGATTTCCCTCCTTTGCACAGACTGAGCTCAATGTACTCATCTTTGCTTATTAGAAAATATCTGTATTCCTAGCAGAAAGAAAATAATTCAAGTGTTTCAGGCAGGTCACAGTCGGTCTGTCAGGAGTACCTGCTTCCTGGGTTTTGGAGAATAAGAATATTTTTGCAGCTACAGATACTAAATATAATATAGTTTGAGGTACACACTAGAGATTTGTGTGGAATCAGAGAAAGAAGCAGATGTTATTTCAATGGAAAAATGCAAATTTGTTTAATGTCAAAGGAGAAAAGGCAGATGGAGCACCTTCTTACAGAACTGGAATAGGTTGCAGTGGGGGAGTGGGCACCCCAGTATCATATTCTTCTCATCTTATATTTCTCATCTGAGAATGGTTTCTGCATTGACAGGATGAGAATATTGGTGAACATGACACAAAGCAATGCCCTTATCTGGCAGGAATGGGAATGTAAGACTGACACTGAATATATGCCCCCTCAAAAATTAAAGGGTTTTCAGATGCAGGAATCTTCTCTGCATAATGCAGAAGGTATCTGACCACATAAAGCAACAGTGCTAAGCATAGCCTTTCTACACACTATTTGCATCAGTTTTAAGTAGCAGTTCTATTTACATTAGTCAAACATAGTATTTACATTGTTGGACATAATTTTAATACACTGTTCTAGTGAGAACCCCCACACTGTGTTACAATGACACTCCCAGCTTAAAACTCTCAATTAAATGTCTACTGCATGGTCTATGGACCCTAGACAGTCTGCATTATGATGGAACAAGCCTGATCTGTGTTTCACCTTGAATCTAAAACTGCAAAAAAGTGTCCAACTGCAGAGTTTTGTGTTCCAGTCCTGCAGTTTATTTAGCCATAGCAGTGAGGCTTCAGTCAATAAATAGATTAAATTCCTAAATAAGAAATAATATTTCAGTGACAATAATGTCCACTTGATTGTCAGGACGTTCACTCTCAATAGTGGAATATCTTGTTTCTGCTCTGCTCAGTCTTTGAATCAGAAAACATATTCTTTTCCATCACCGGTCTGTGATAACATGCTCTGTAGGCCTATCTCTGATGCATCAGCATATTTATTGAAATCTAAATATGGCAATACAGACTCCAAACATAGCATCCTCTTCAACTAATTAAAAGCATCATATGTCTCTAGTGTCCACTTCAGTTTAGGGGGGATCTTCTCTTTGGTGAAATAGGTAAGATGGCCAGCTATTGAGGCAAATTAGGGCAACATTTTGATAGTACCCAGCAAACCTCAAAAATGCTCTCACATTTCTTGTTGCCAAGAATAAGTCAACTTCTCACAGACACAAGTTTTGATTTCTGGGGGCTAACAATCCCTTTGCAAATGCTGTAAGTATTTAACGTTTGTCATACCTAATTTATTCTTGGCGGCAGTAACTGTTCAGCTGGCATGTCTCAGGGAGTCTAGCATAGCATGTATGTATGTATATGTATGTATGTATGTACGTACGTATTTATTTATTTATTTATTTATTTATTTATTTATTTCACATTTGTTAATTGGGTAGCTGTACTGACCCAAAACCTTTTTCAAGCTGACAATAAAAGACAGTATTATGCAAAGAAGTATGAATGCAAGCAGCAATAACAATATCTGTTGCAGTAAAAAACTGTAAAATAAATAAAAATACATAAATACGTGCAAATAACTGGGGGCAGCTCTTTGTACTGCTGTTGGTCTACAGTTTCCCTATTGCAAAGAAAAAAAAAAGAAGAGAAATAGTACTAAATTCAGAAAGCTGACTATTATATTTAAATTAAAAATAATAATCAATTTTTCAACTTTCTCTTTTGTTCTGGGTGCTTCGAATACCGAGAATGCACATACATGGAGTTCTGAGGAGATCCAAGTAATAAAAAGATGTTTTATTCCACTTTAGAAGCCATTTTCAAAACAACATGAGTTTTGGATTCAAAAATTTAGTCTCACCATTCTGCATAGCTGTTGAGGATGTCGGAAATGTCTCTCAAAAAGGCTGTCACCAGGTTGCTGTGTTAAGCAGCAAGGAACCCTTTCTATTGGTTCAGGCTGCTTCAAGTAACTGAGACAGCATGAGACTCAAAGTGAAATAAGGGCTTAGTATGATGTCTTTGTCCCTTTATTATTGCTGGTGTTGTCCAAAATTCTTGAGCAAAGCAGTTGAGAGGTATAGTTGAGGGAGGGGGCCATTGAAGCTTTCACCTGCCTGATTTTGCCTAATATTTTGGTCTGTTTTCTTGTCAAAATTTGTGTGCTCTGGCAAATCAATGAGGGCTGCAATTACTAAAAACTGACAGATATTTCAGTTTCAAACTTAACAGCCTTCATAAAAAGCATGCTAATGCAAAGCCTATTTGTTATTCTAGCAAGTTTCTAAGTATATAAAGGCAATAGCTGTCCCTGATCTTGAGCCTTTGTCCATCATTATTTTTTAACTTTTTTCTATGATTCTTGAGCTATGGGGATGACATGTGTGGGGAGAGTGGCTACAGTGGGTTGCATACTGTATTCTGACAGCAGCAAACCTAGAAGATAAATACCTATATGGCAGTTATTTATATATTTATTCATTTAACTTATCATAATCAAACATGTTAAGTGTATAGTCAAAGTCATGTGTCTGTAATTGATGATCGTGTATATGCATATGTGTGTGTGTGTGTCTGTGTGTGTGTGTGTGTGTGTGTGTGTGTGTGTGTGTGTGTGTGTGTGTGTGTGTGTGTGTGTGTGTTTTATTTTTTTCTTTATTACATTCTGATATCTAAGGAGTATACAGTCAATAAAGTTGGCTTTAAATACTACGTATGGGGTTTCCTTTGGATGAAAGTGATTAACATTGTTGTAATTTCTACAATTTAAGCAGTCATTACTTTCGCTTTTTAAAAGTAGTGTGCATATGTGTGAATCCAACTTGAATAATTTACTGGACCTGCTTTAACATATTCAGCTATCTGAGGTGCACAGTCAATAAAGTGCCTATAACTAAGGATTGTCTCTGATGATATTGATTGTGTCTGTGAGGAGGAATGGTTGCATTGTATCTGCGAGTAATAAGTTATCCATCATTTTTTCACTTCACATCCCAGTCAGACATTATCAGTGCACTCAGTAAGTGGCCATCTGTGGCAGTCTGGAAAAGATGCATGTGACAGCAACTGATCATTGGCGGGGTGTCAAACTGAGAAGAGCTCCCATCTAACACTGCTTGTTTCTCTAGTTGAGTCTGGATAGAAAGGATGGAAGTATTCCCAAATAATACTTGTATATCATTGTAAGAAAGGGGAAGGCATGCCCAAAAGCAGATAAAAGCTAGGACTGTGATAGTGAGGGTTGGAACTTTGAATGTTGGCAGTATGACTGGTATAGGGTGAGAGCTAGCTGATAGGATGGACGGAAGGAAGGTTGGTATACTGTGTGTGCAAGAGACCAGATGGAAGGGGAGCAAGGCTACATGTATCGGAGGTGGGTTCAAATTGTTTTATCATGGTGTGGATGGGAGGAGAAATGGCGTAGGCATTATCCTGAAGGAACAGTATGCTAAGAGTGTTTTGGAGGTTTAAAGAGTGTCGGATAGAGTGATGTTTATGAAGCTGGAAATTGATGGTGTAATGATGAATGTTGTTAGTGCATATTCTCCACAAGTTGGGTGTGCGATGGATGAGAAATAAAAATTTTGGAGTGAGTTGGATGAAGTGGTGATGACTGTACCCAAGGGTGAGAGACTGGTGATTGGAGCAGATTTCAATGGGCATGTTGATGAAGGGAACAGAGGAGCTGAGGAAGTGATGGGTAGGTATGGTGTTAAGTAAAGGAATGCAGAAGGTCAGATGGTAGTGGATTTTGTGAAAAGGATGGACATGGCTGTGATGAATACGTATTTTAACAAGAGGGATGAACATAGGGTGACATACAAGAGTGGAGGAACATGCAAATTTCTTCTTCTATTGGCTGCTCCCGTTAGGGGTCACCACAGTGGATCATCTTTTTCCATTTTTTCCTGTCCTCTGCATCTTGCTCTGTCACACCAGCCACCTGCATGTCCTCTCTCACCACATCCATATACTTTATCTTAGGCCTTCCTCTTTTCCTGTTACCTGGCAGCTTCATCCTTAGCATCTTTTTCCCAATATACTCTGCATCCCTTCTCAGCACATGTCCAAACCAATGTAATCTTGCCTCTCTGGCTTTGTTTCCAAACCTGCCAACCTGGGCTGACCCTCTAATATACTTATTCCTAATCCTGTCCACTCTCGTCACACTCAGTGCAAATCTTAACATCTTTAAGTCTGCCATGTCCAGCTCTGACTCCTGCCTTTTTGTCAGTGCCACTGTCTCCAACCCATATAACATAGTTGGTCTCATTACCCTCTTGTAGACCTTCCCTTTCAGTCTTACTGGTGCTCATTTGTCACAAATCCCTCCTGACACTCTTCTCCACCCACTCCATCCTGCCTGTACTCTCTTCTTCACCTCTCTTCCACACTCACCATTACTCTGAACTGTTGATCCTAAGTACTTAAACTCATTCACCTTCGCCACCTCTACTCCCTGCATTCTCACCATTCCTCTATCCTCCCTCTCATTCACACACATATATTCTCTCTTAGTCCTGCTGACCTTCATTCCTCTTCTCTCTAGAGTATATCTCCACCTCTCCAGGGTCTCTTCCACCTGTTCCCTACTCTCAATACAGATCACAATGTCATCTGCAAACATCATAGTCCACTGGGACTCCTGTCTGATCTCATCTGTCAACCTGTCCATCACCATTGCAAATAAGAAAGGGCTCAGAGCTAATCCTTGATGTAATCCCACCTCTGCCTTAAACGCATCCATCACTCCCACCTCAGACCTCACCTCTGTCACACTACCCTTGTACATATCCTGTACCACTCTTACATACTTCTCTGACACTCCCGACTTCCTCATACAATACCACAACTCCTCCCTAGGCACCCTGTCATATGCTTTCTCTAAGTCCACAAAGACACAATGTAACTCCTTCTGACCTTCTCTGTACTTCTCCATCAACACTCTCAGAGCAAACATTGCATTTTTTGTGCTCTTTCCTGGCATGAAACCATACTGCTGATCACTAATCATCACCTCCCTTCTTAACCTAGTTTCCACTACTCTTTCCCATAACTTCATGCTGTGACTGATCAATATAATCCCTCTGTAGTTACTACAGCTCTGCACATCACCCTTATTCTTAAAAATTGGTACCACAACACTTTTTCTCCATTCCTCAGGCATCCTCTCACTTTTCAAGATTTCATTAAACAATCTAGCTAAAAACTCCACTGCCATTTCACCTAAACACCGCCATGCTTCCACAGGTATGTCATCTGGACCAACAGCCTTTCCATTTTTCATCCTCTTCATAGCTCTCCTTACTTCCTGCTTGCTAATCCACTGCACTTCATGATTCACTATCTGCACATCATTCACCCTTCTCTCCCTCTCATTCTCTTCATTCATCAGCCCCTCAAAGTACTCTTTCCATCTGCTCAACACAGTCTCCTTGCTTGTGAGTATGTTTCCCTCATTATCCTTTATCACCCTTACCTGCTGCACATCTTTATTTGCTCGGTCCCTCTGACTAGCCAATCGGTACAGGTCCTTTGCTCCCTCCTTAGTGTCCAACCTTTCATACACCTCTTCATACGCCATAGCCTTAGCCTTTGCCACCTCTCTCTTTGCCATGCACCTCATCTCCTTATACTCCTGTCTACTTTCTTCATCTCTCTGACAATCCCACTTCTTCTTCACCAACCTGTTTCTCTGTATACTTCATCATTCCACCACCAGGTCTCCTTGTCCTCCTTCCTCTTTCCAGATGTCACACCAAGCACCTTTCTAGCCATCTCCCTTACTAGCTCTGCTGTACTTACCCAGCTATTCATTAACTCTTCACTGTCACCCAGTGCCTGTCTTAACCCTTCTCTGAACTCCACCTCACAATTACCCTTTTTCAATTTCCACCATTTGATCCTTGGTGCTGCCCTCACACTAATCCTCTTCTTGATCACGCATGTCATCCTACAAACCACCATCCTATGCTGCCTAACTACACTTTCCCCTGCCACCACAGTACAGTCTCCAATCTCCTTCAGATTGGCCCTTCTACATAAGATATAATCCACCTGTGTGCATATCCCTCCACTCTTGTCACACTATGCTCCTCCCTCTTGTTAAAAAACGTATTCACCACAGCCATGTCCATCCTTTTCACAAAATCCACTACCATCTGACCTTCTGCATTCCTTTGCTTAGCAGTATACCTACCCATCACTTCCTCTCCCCCTCTGTTCCCTTCACCAACATGCCCATTGAAATCTGCTCCAATCACCACTCTCTCACCCTTGGGTGCAGTCATCACCACTTCATCCAACTCACTCCAACATTTTTCTTTCTCATTCATTGCACACCCAACTTGTGGAGCATATGCACTAACAACATTCATCATTACACCATCAATTTCCAGCTTCATAGACATCACTCTGACACTCGTTTCACCTCCAAAACACTCTTAGCATACTGTTCCTTCAGGATAACCCCTATGCCATTTCTCCTCACATCCCCACCATGATAAAACAATTTTAACCCACCTCCGATACACCTAGTCTTGCTCCCCTTCCATCTGGTCTCTTGCAGATACAATATACCAACATTCCGTCTGTCCATCATATCAGCTAGATCTCTCCCTATACCAGTCATACTGCCAACATTCAAAGTTCTGAACCTCACTACCACAGTCCTAGCTTTTACCTGCCTTCGGGCATGCCTTACCCCTCTTCTCCTCCTTCGGCCAACAGTAGCCCAATTTCTGCCAGCACCCTGTTGGCTAACAGTACTGGTGGCAGTCGTTGTTAACCCAGGCATCGACTGATCCAGTATGTATATCTGTACTGTTGTCCACATGTATGATTTGGCAAAATTTTACACTGGATGCCCTTCCCGACACAACACTCTCCATTTATCCGGGCTTGGGACCGGCACAAAGAAATGCACTGGCGTGTGCATCCCCAGTGGCTGGGTTAAGAGGTGCAACATATATTCTCCCTTATTCTGAAAATTTGGGAAGAACACAGGCAGGTTAATGGATTAATTAATGGTATTTACTGAAGCAAACTTTGGTAAGAAAGAAGGATTAGTATGTAGAGTAACTCTCTCTTTATGAAAGATAAGATAAGAGGATTTGTAAAATAAGGCTTGAAGCTCTGATACCCTTTTGGCAGAAGTAATGGCTACTAAGAAAGCTGTTTTCCAGGGCAAAAATTTTAAATCTGCTTTTGCAGTGGGATCAAATGGAGGTAAGGTCAGAGCTTGGAGAACCAATGTGAGATCCAATGGAGAGGTAGGATCTTTGACAGGGTGACAAAGAAGAAAAGTACCCCTCTGAGAAAAGCTTTTGAAAGCTAAGGATCTAGCATTTTCTCCAATATGGAAATTAGAAATGGCTGCCAACTGAACTTGACAGCAAAAAAAGCTGTCTCCCGAATGAAAATGACCAGCTAGGAAATCCAAGTCTGCCGAAATGGGTGCCGTAAGTAGGTCAATGTGATACTGCTGGGCCCAAATGGAAAACCTTTTCCACTTACTTTTATAAATCTTCCTGATATAAGTCTTATGGGAGGAAATCAGAATCCTCTGAACTGGAGATGAAGGCCTGGATTGTCTAGCCATCACTGGAATTGGAGAAACCTTGCGATTAATTTCAAGTTATGAAGGTCTGGATGGAGTTACCCTGTGGGGTAAGACAGAAGATCTAGAAAGGTTTCCAGTGTCCATGGAGGGCAAATCAGATGAGATCACAGGAAGCTGAACCAGACTTGTTGAGACCAAAAGAGAGCAATGAGGATCACTTTACTCTTTAACCTGCATGATTTCTGAAGAAATTTGGGAATCAGAGGAACAGAGGGGAATGCATAACGTAGACTGGGCGGCCAAGCATGGACTAGAGTATCTCTTGGTGACTGACCCTGTGTAGGGATCAGGGCAAAGTACCTGCTGCATTTGTTGTTGAAGGGAGAAGTGAAGAGGTCGCAGCAAGGTTGATCCCATTTGAGGAAAATCTTGTTTGACTCTGACTGATTCAAAGACCACTCATGGAGCATCAATAAGACTCTGCTGAACCTGTCCGCCAGTATGTTGTGCTCTCCTGGAATGTGCATTACAACTAGAAAGAGGTTGGTAGAGAGAGCCCATTGCCAAACTCTCATTGCTTCTCAACAAAGGGGGTAAGACCTGGTTCCACCTTGTTTGTTGATGTACCACACAACAGACATGTTGTCCATTTGAATCACAATTGTCCCTACAGGGAGGAAGAAGTGAAGTGCTTCAACACTAGATGTACCATCCTCATCTCTAGGATGTTGATATGCAGGTTGGTCTCCTGGGGAGTCCATGTGCCTTAAACCATCCATCCCAGGTAAAGCCTCCCCACCCCAGCTAAGAAGCATTTGTGGTTAGCGTGGTGATGGGAGTGGAAGAATGAATCGTCAACCTTGTGCGACTTCTGGATCATGAAACCACCACAATAGAGGATTTTTGCACACCTGAGACAATATTATAGGATGATTAAGGGGTTGGTGCAGAAGGGACCATTGAACTGACAACATCCACTGAAGAACTCTCATGTGTAAGCGAGCTGTTAGTAGTAATGTTATTGTAGCAGCCATACAGCCCAAAGGCCTGAGAACAAGATTTGCTGGAGGAACTGGAACCACTAGAATTTGTCTGATATGCATCCTTAGTGAAAGAATGCTGTCTGGTGGAAGATAGGCAAGGGTTTTGTTTGTGTCCAAACTGACTTCTATAAACTCTATCATTTGCACTGGTTTCAATTGCGACTTCTGAAAATTTATAGTGACCCCTAAGGTTGGAGCCAATTGGAAGTGAAAGTCCCTGGCCTAGATCAGTAGATGGCTGGTTAGTACAACTAGGAGCCAGTCATCCAGATAAGGAAACACATGGAGTCGCTGCAGTCTGAGGTGAGCTGCAACTACTGTCATCTGATGAAAGGAAAGGATGGACTGAACCATGACCATCCTAAATGTCTTGTGTTTCACCGATTTGTTCAGGTAAGTTAGGTCTAGTATGGGCCTAAGGTCCCCTGTTTTCTTTAGAACTAAAAAAAAACGGAAATAAATCCCTGATCTTTGTTATTCTGAGGACCTCCTAGATGACTCTTTTTTAAAACAGCTTTGAGATTTCCAAAGCTGCCACCTCCCTCTGATTGGGTTGAACATCAGGAGGTGTTTTTTTGGCTGGGAAGGTTTAAAAAGGGAATGAAGTAACCTCTGGATATAATTCTTTGTACCCATCAGTCATTCAGATTGGCTAACCACACTTTTAAGTGCAAAGAACAATGTCCCCCAACTGCCTCCAGAAATGGACAGTCAGGCAACGCTTCACGGATCCTGCAAGGATTACTCCAAAGGAGAATCCCGAGATCCCTTATTAGGTAAACCTCCTCTGCCACATGGGCAGCATCTACCACTTGAATTATTCCTCCCCTCTGCCCCTGGGGGAAAAATCTCCCTGAGCATCCTGGAAAGGACCTTGGTACTTTCTGAACCACAACTTCTTTCCCCCATGCTGATTCCTGGAAAAGGACCTTTGCAGGGTAGAGAAGCAGATTACAATGGCAGACAGAGTCCTTCCACCTTTCTTGCTGCAGGAGAAGGAGATCCATTCCTCTGCCATCATGGACCCAGGGCTGGAGCTAGAGAGTTCCTTAAGCAAGTCTAGTAAAGTGGGAAAGATAGTTCAACAGTCTGAGGGCAAAAGTGGAAGATGTGTAGACCCTTTTTCCGAATCTGTCCCTAGCCCTAGATTCCCTATTAGGGGAATGGACAGTAGAGCTTTCCTGGGCAAGCTCTTTCTTGGTGGCTGCCTCACCACCTTGGCATCTACTGGAATGCCTCTCATCTAGTTGGGCCTATCTTGAGGGGTACTGAGAATCTTGTCAACTTTCTTTGGTATCTGCTCTGCAGAATCTGGTTCCTTCCATGTCTAGGGGATCTGCAGGGGGGACACCCAGGATATAGATGGGCCGGTCCCAAAAGCCTCCAGAAACACTGACTCATCCAGGGTGGGATTTGGGGCCAACCAGCCACCTCTCTGATGAAGGATTTCCAAAATGTCTCCAAAGAGACGTCAGGTAGAGATCATCATCTAGGGGACCCCTCCCCTTCATTGAAGTTGGTGTCTGTCATGAGAGGTTCCTCTGGGGAATCTAGGTGTCTCCTTTTGCACATTTTCTTCTGAGGAGCCTTCTCAGTGGGGTACTCTGAGAGGTGTAAGATGAAATCTGGGCTTCCACAAGTGGGAGATCCTGGAAGCCTTGAGAGACCAGCTGTCCTGGTAGCAGAAGTGAGGTCTCTGATGCAGAGTTCAGGAGGGGAAGGGATGAATCCAATACTGTGTGAGCCGGGAGTCTCCTAGGAGTGGAGAAGATCCTCTACACCACCGCAAAGGTTGACGGACTCTCAGAATCCCAAGAATGCCTCCCCTGTCCTGAAGGGTCAGGGACAGACTGTTCCCAGTCACCAGCAGCCCTCCACTCTGAGGAGTCAGTGGTGAGCTGTTAAATGCCGAGGCACTGAGGGGAAGTGACAACTCCAAAACTTCAGAGTCAAAGTCATCCCCCTGGGCTCAACATCGAGGCATCAGCTCCAAGACGGGCTCAGTCCTGACACAGTCAGCACTGAGCGAGTCAAGGAAGCAGTCAGGCTCAATGAAGTAAAGACTATTGGACCCGATGAACTGCCCCATTTGGCAAGGGGAAGTTCTGCTCACAGATCCCATAGGGAACAGAGCTAGAATGACCCCCATCTGAATCTGTTTGTCCACCTCATTTTCTGACAATTACTGGGAGGACCTGATGGAAGAGGACACAGGGATGGGTCTGGAGTGATGTCTGGGAGAGACATCCTGAGGGGGATGTACTCATCACCACAGTTCTGTCCCAGACAAGATGACCAGGGCAGCTGCAGATATCGGAGCTGAAGGACTCTTTTCTGACGTTCTTGGGGCCTTTTTGGCAGGTTCCAACAAAACTAAGACAGAGGGGATCTAGGGACCATTTCATAGGGTCCCTGGCTCCTTGGACTTCTTGGTGTGGGTTGAGTCCCTGAGACAAAAGAGACAGCTGGAGAAGTAGGAGGAATAAGAACTTTGAGGACCAGCTTATTCCTTCTATCCGAAATGGCCCAGGGAAGGAAGACCTTGCAGACAGGCCACATCACCTCAAGGTGTGCAAGACCCAGACAATAAACGCACTCCCTGTGTGCATCAGATACAGGGATCTTCTTCCTACAGGAAATGCATTTTTTTAAATACAACAGGCTTGCCAGATTTCTCTGACATAGTAAAGGAAAAGGAAGAAAGGAAAGAAGGAAATATATGAAGAAAGGTGCAATGAGACAAACACAGAAGAGAGATAGCTAAACTAAAAAGACTTTTTTTAAAACTAAGACAGAAAAGCACAGGGTAGGTTTAAAGTAAAAACAGGCCAAAGGCCACTCACAATAATGGAGAAAAAATACTGAAAAAAGACCCACGGAGGAGCTCTAACCGGACCACAATGCTTTGATGATGCACAGCAAATGAGATCTGAGGTATTTGGGAGGAGCAAGGGAGTATGGGGAGGGAGAGAAGAGCGCTAGCTTGGAAGCTTTAACTTGCTATCTGCCGAGTCGGTTCCAAGGTTGGAACTGAGATCCCACAGGTCTGATGAAGAATGGGCAGACGACATCAGATCAGTTATTTTAGCATATTTGGCAGAGGTTTTTGTCCATTCATTTCTAAATGTTTGCAGAGGCATCAGGTAACCAAAAAGGAAACAGAGTATATTGGAATGGACCTTCTTTTGTGAAAAGTTTCTTCTTTTATTTGGCTTTGGCTTTAGTGATTAAATAGGTCGATCTAGATTATCTTTGTTAGAGCTAATGTGATCCATAATCTTGTCTTCCTCAACATTTCTGTTAGTTCATCAACCCTAGGAGTTGGTAGCTGTCAAATTTTGAAATATTTTTTCAGCTTCTTAAAGTCATTATAGAACCCAATTGTTCCAAAAGGCTTTGGGAATAACATTATGGGGCTAACTCCTCCATCATCCCCATCTTAAGTGTTTTTGTACTTCCTCTTACACAGTTTTTGTCTGTAACTCTTGTATTCTGGAAATAAGTCAACATTTTCTCTGAAGTACTCTCAGTAGACTGTTAAATCATGTCTATGCTGCAAAGAGTCTTTGTTTCTTAACAGAAAATCTTTTGTTTCTTATTTCTGTGATTTAGCTAGTATATATTCTACGTGATCTGCAACCACAGAGGTCAGTATTTTTTCTTCAACAAATCATGTTTCTGCTGTTAATCTAACAACAAAGGTCTGTACTTCTTTCCATGGCTTCATGGTATTCATATGTTATATTTGCTCTGGTCTTCTCTTACAAGTCTGTTTAATCATGTAGTTTATTTTATTTATTTTGGTAGTTTTTCTAATAGTTCAAATGGATCCTGCCATTTAGCAAAAAAGTAGTTTTCTGCTGAGGAGTCCAAAACTAATACCTGGTCTCCAGCTTTGAATCCCCTGGTACTTTCACTTCTATTTCATACCCCTGTGTATCCTAAGTAGTTTTCATATGTTACCAAATCAGAAAATACTTCATCAGAGCCTGCCACCAGAAAAAATGAACAAGCCAATGCTTTTACAAATATATAATGGTTTAGCACCTTTGTCCACTTAACATATGTGAAATTCATCAGAACAAATACCATGATCTCCCCTTCCGTTTAAATAACAGCATAAATGCATCACATGGCATATTTACCAATCATTGCTAACTAATACAATTCAAGGCTATATAGAAAAAAAAGTACATCCATATATAATACAAGCAAATGTTAAAAATATTTAAAATCCTTGCAAAAAAGCCCTGATATATATATATATATATATATATATATATATATATATATATATATATATATATATATATATATATATGTATATATCAGATTTTTAAAAATGGATTATTTAAACAAACTAAATATCAAAAACTGTCTCCTACTTAAAATCAGGTCGACTTGTCTATATAAGACCAAAGTGCATTGCCAAATTCTGCAATAAAATAAAATCTGTAAGTTTACATGAAAAAGAAAAATCTATAATTATAACTTAGCTGTTCATAGCTTCAAAAGGCTACTTATGGAAATATGTTCATTTGTTTGTTTGTTTGTCTATTCGGCTTTTCCCGGTTAGGGGTCGCCACAGCGGAACTCCAGTCCGCTAATGATTGGCAGTAGATTTTTATGATGCCAAGTTGCCAGCCCAACACCCAACCTTCAGCGAAGGCATGCCCATTCACGCATGTCTTTTGAATGCCGCTTGACCATGGGGAGGACATGCAGACTCCATACAGAAGGCACTCCAACCGAGAATCAAACAGGAGAGCCTCTTGCTGTGAGGCAACAACGCTACCACTGCACCACCGCGGCTGCATGGAAATATGTCCAGGGAAAAACTGAGTCATTCGATCTTAATTGCTGCATTAATTTCTTATACTCAAGTATGGTTTCTCACTGTCTGCCCTTAGCATTTTTCAAAACTTTTTCTAAACTGGCAAATTTAATGGTGAAAGGACCATTACACTCCAGGGTGTGTTTAAATAATACTTTATTAAAATTCTTCTTGGAGATATCATAAGGTGTTCATAAATTATCTTATTGAGTGTACGCTCCATTTTATCTATACAGAGTGGACAACATACTTGGCAAATAGCTATATATACTAATCTACTAGTTCTACAATTACTATAGTTAATTAACACAGTAAATCTAATCCTCATAGTAATAGGTAGGTGTATTTCTTCACAAATATATTTGCACTGCTTGCAAAACCTAAATTTACTAGTACCCTTTTTACCATGTTTATCCTTCACATTATCATGTCTTCTTTTAATCTCCTCCTCAGGTTAATGCCACATCAGTAGAAAATTGTAGGATCCTGTCCTAATAACTGTTAAATCTTTTCATCACTCTTAAAAATACTCCATTTAGATTTAATGACATTCTTAATCATTCCTGCCTGACTGTTGTTTAAAAATACTGTTGTTCTTTCAAATGTCCTACTATGGTCATTTATTGTTGTGTTTAAAGGCAGAGTATCAGTTTGCCTTTCTATTCCTTTATCTAACAGAGGAACAAACTTGGAATTCCTATAATATGTAATTTTTTGATTAAGGGAACTAATTAGATTATGTGGGTAGCCTCTTTCTAGGAATAGATTTTCTAAGATATTATGTTCATGGTAAAATCTGTCACCGTCAAAAATAATCATTAAAAGTCTAATTATCTGCCCTTTAACTAAACTCCTGTTTTGCAACAATGGATGGAAACTAATAAAAAATAAATAGGATTATGAAAAGTGTTTTTTCTAAAGATATTTGATACAAAACCTATATTGGTTTTGCATATAGTGACATCCAAATAATTAATATGTGCTTTATCATAGTTATAAGTAAATTTCAAAACATTTTATGAATCATTTAAATAATCCCAAAATTGTAAATCTTTTAAGTCAGAGGCACACCAAAAAATACAAATATCATCAAGGAATCTTACATATAATTTCCATCACGTAGTGAAGCTTGACTGAAATACATTATTCATTCCCACTGCCACAGAACCAGATTTGTATAAACAGGGGCACAGGCAGCTCCCATAGCAAGGATTTTAAACATTTTAACATTTGTTGTATTATATATGAATATATATATATATATATATATATATATATATATATGCACACACACACACACACACACACACACACACACACACACACACACACGTATATGTATTTGTATGTTGTTGTGTCTTTCAGCTTTTCCCGGTTAGGGGTCGCCACAGCGGAACTCCGGTCCGCTAATGATTGGCAGTAGATTTTTACGTGCCAAGTTGCCAGCCCTGACACACAACCTTCAACGCATGTCTCCACACAGAAGATGCTCTAGCTGAGAATCGAACAGGACAACGTCTTACTGTGAGACGACAATGCTACCGCAGCACCACCACCGCAGTATGTATATGTATGTGTATAATATATATATATATATATATATATATATATATATATATATATATATTTTTTTTTTTTTTTTTTTTTTTTTTTAATAGATGTGCATTGTAGTAGTTAGCATTGATTTGTGAATATATGTCGTAACAAATTCAAATGGCGATTTAAATGGAGGGAGACATCATGGTGTTTGTTTTGATCAAGTCTACATGCATTAAGTGGATGAAAGTGCAAAACCATTAAATATTTATACAAGTTTTGGCTCTTGTATTTTTTTTTCTGGTGGTATGCTCTGGTGAAGTATTTGGTGGTCTGATTTTATGTGTTTCTAGTGTTTTCACAGATGTCTGCTGGAGTATTTAAATCACTTTCATATTTTATTACATTATCCTTCAACACCATTGATATAGACAAGCTCACCAGCCTGAACATAAACCCCTACGTCATGAGATGGGTTGCCAACTGGCTCACGGACAGAACCCACATGGTAAGAGTTGCAGGAGTTAGGTCTGACTCTAAACCGGTTACAAGTGGCGATCACCAGGGCTCAGTCCTAGGACCCCTCCTGTTCGGCATATACTTCTCAGAGGTACAGGCAAGCACAGGAGGACTATGGCTCACCAAGTTCACAGATGACTGCAAACTAGGGGCTATAATTGACTCTCAGGCTGACACAGACACCCTCCAAAAGGGTCTCACTGAGACAGATACCTGGTGTCAAAACCATGGTCTCAAGCTAAATGCCAAAAAGTGCATAGTCATCCCCTTTGGAAAAAACAAAGTACCCACAAACTACCACATAGGTGGTAGCCCCCTAAATACGGAAGACGTAATAAGGGATCTGGGGACCCAAGTAGATAGTAACCTCTCCTTTGATAATCACATTGCCAAAGTGGTTAGAAAATCCTTCTATGTGGCCCACCTAATCACAAAAGAGTTTGCATTCAGATCGAAAGAGGTCATTGGGCCCCTCTACGTGTCACTCATTAGACCCATCATTGAGTACAATGCTCCATTTGGGATGTACCTTATAAGACACCTGCAACAACTGGAAAGACCACAGAAGTTCCTCACCAAGAGGATCACTGGCCTCAAGCAGATGCCCTATGCAGCTTGACTGAAGAAACTCCAGCTGTACTCGGTTGCATACCGCCTACTCAGAGGTGATCTCTGCCTGACATACAAGGCCATGTCCAACCTATACTTGATGGACATGCTCCACCTAAAGAAAACCATATCCCCTCAAGCCACACACTCCAGGGATCTAAACCTCACCACAACAATAAATAGGATGTGCTGGAGGGATAGATTCCTGTCCCAGAGACTTCCCATGCTCTGGAACAAGATTCCAATCTACATTAGGCAGAACTCCTCGCTAACCCTCTTCAAGAGAAACCTTGACAAGTGGATGGGAAACAGAAAGTTTACCCCAGGGATCACTTCAATGGCTGTGCTGGACAGAGGCACAGGGAACTAATCTAAGGGGGCAGCGAAAGCCAACACATTCCGGCTAGGCATATAAATGCCTTCGGGCAGATAGCCTAATACCTGTCTATGAACCTATGAACCTATGAACCTATAGGCATTACTACTGGTTGGTGTATTGTTCTATGACACTTTTAAATGGAGTATTCTCATCTTGTCAAGTTTCTCTGTCAACAGTTAAATGTTGTGTCTTTTGGCTTTTCCCAGTTAGGGGTCGCCACAGCGGAACTCTGGTCCGCTAATGATTGGTAGTTGATTTTTACATGCCGAGTTACCAGCCCTGACGCACAACCTTCAACGAAGGTATGCCCATTCACGCATGTCTCCACGCAGAAGATGCTCTAGCTGAGAATCGAACCGGACAGCGTCTTACTGTGAGGTGACAATGCTACCGCAGCACTCTGAAAATGCCAGTCATATAATAAGTCAAAAGGACAGAACCCTGTCAAAGCTTGTGTTTCTTCTTTATTAGCAAACAGAATGTCTGGTATTAACTAGTTCCATTTTTCCACCTTCTTCAATAACATTTCTCAACACGGACTAAATGTTTAGTTGTATGGGAATAGGTTCATAAGTAATGCTAGGCTATCTGCCCTGAAGGGCCATTTTAAGCACAGCCAACAACCCAAGGTCAGAATGAAACCCTGTTTTTTGTTCTTATGAGCCATAGACCTTAACCATTATACCAAACCCAGCTTCCCAGGAGGTACACTTAAGTTCTTAATTGCTTGACCTTAAAACATTATCTCAGTTGGTGTATTATTCTGGACATAAATCGACTCTCTTAGTCAGCTAGCATCTCCTTATCCATGCCTGTTCTGGAAAATGACTAACTATTACTAACTGGCTATAGACTTCGCTTTAGCCTTACATAGAAAAATATCCTTAGGCTACATAGTTATATAGTGCAGAATAATTAAAATGTACTGAAAGAATTTACAACAGGTAAGAGGTCCAGAAAGCACCCAGAAGTAAAGGCAAAAATAAACTGTCTATTCCAGTAAAATCCTTTGTTTATTCCAATACAGTCCTTTAACACATTAACTGGTTCATGGCATTTTCGTACCTATACACAGTACTTCATCAGATATCAAACAACCTACCCACAATTCTTTAAATACACTTGCAATTAATTAACTCTAATTGAAAAATCACCATTAAAATCAATTAGAAAAAAAGTGGTTTCAGAATAACAGTCTCAAATCACTAACCCCAAACCATTCCAACAGTTAAAACATTCTAAAAAATCTCTCAACATATTTATAATGCATAAACACATGCATTAAAAAATACAAATTTCTTCCTGCAATTCATGTGAAAAAATGTTATGAATATACACATAATCACAAAAACATTCAAGTTGCATTAAAACATGAACCACTACCCCATCTAGTGCCATAATGAAGAGAATTCTACTAAAAAGTCAAATTAAAACATTTAAATAAACACCCTTATGCCTTAATGCAGACAAAAACGTTATAATCTAGCTGCTCTAAGCTTAAGGACAAGGGCAAGGGAGACATATTCGTTTAAACCAGGGACTCTGTTGGCTTCAAGAAAATGTTGCCAATATATCTCCCTTTATTCTGTCCTTGTCTCCCATGGTCCCCCTCTAGGGTCCTGTACTATTTGTTCTAATACAAAAAAGTAAATGTCGCCTGCTTACAACTTAAGGTATGCTTGAATAAAGTGAACATTCTTAGATACTATAGTTAGAGATGAGAGTTAGTGTGTATTAGCCAACATTGGCACCTGCATATGACATATGACATTTTAGGATCACAATTACAGTTTCCAGAAATTTAACAAACACCCCTAATGAAGATCCTAATACAGAACAATGTGTGTTTTTTTTTCTTTGACTGTCCCTAAATCTTCAGCATCATATTTGCAGGATGTTATGTAAGGAAGTACTCTGGGATATTATGACCATGGAATGAGCTACAGATTGTAAAAACAGGAACTAAATGAATAATATACTATATTTATTTTTCCACCCAGTTTAAGTTAGAAATTGATGACTGTAAATGAGACTTTTTTTATATACATTAATATGAATAAAGATGTCACTAGATTCTACAGTAACATGCCTATAGCTAGCAGAGCCTGCTTTGTTGATCTGACTATGTTATTAAAGATATGCGTATTACTATGCATTCATGAGCCGGTGTGTTGCTGAAACAATGTTTTCCAAAAATTATTAAAAATTATGACTTTCAGATACTTCAACAGTGTAAAAACATAAATACATATAACATTATATTTGTGGTTAAAATCAGCTTGTTTTTTGTTGGTATAAACTAGGTCAAAACAGGACCCATCTGTCAGCTATTAAATTGTAGCTAATAGCTAATGGAATGACATGTGTTGCAATCCAGTATGAAAAAATCTGATGATATTCAAAACAAAACATGGATGCAGGACTAATGTCTAATTAATGCTTTAGGAGCCAATGTCACTTTTAATTTAAGCCAAAGCCCCTTAGTTAAGTAAGCCCCCTGGACTAGTCTGCTGTTTTCCATTGTCTCTGAGCTTCTGCCTCTTCAACTGATATTTACTTTCATATTTTACTTCTGTATCATTACTTTAATGTGTATAAAATTATCTGTCATTCACTTTTTTAACATTAGAGCATTCATGGAAAAATGTGTTCAGTTTACACATAATGCATATGTATCTTCACATATCTTACTCGGATGCAGATCATCTAAGTTATGAAATTCCCTCTAAGTTTCAGAGACCAGTGGCAATATATTTTTAAAGGTACTAGACAGTTTAATAATAAAATATTTGCTGATTCAAAAATCCAAAAGAACCATGAAGGAGCAACTGAAACCAGACATTCAATCAGTCAGGTTGAAATATTAACTTCCCTGTACAACTGAATCCAGTGTTCAGAAATGCAAGTGGCATGAAAACAAGAACCAAGGCATTCATTTTAAGTCAGTCATAAGACAAAAAGTAAGTTTGCAATTTCTTCATGATACCATCTAACTTTGTAAAAAAAAATGCAGCCCATACAAGATCACATCAAACTTTAGTTTCATGTTTTAGGTTCATAGATTAGTACTAAGCTAACTGCCCTTGTGAGTCATTTTAAGCCTAGCCAAATATCCCTTGTTAGACTCAAACCCTGCACTTTGGGTTTGTAAGGCAAACACCTTAACCATTAGGCCACCCTCCCAACCAAATATGTCTTTGAATTACTATTTAACAATGAATCTTTACTGCAGTTATCTCTGTATTCAGAACAGGCACTCTGAAAAATGTAGTCAAAAAGGTTATACTGAGTGCAATACTGTAAAGGGCACTTCACTAAGTATCCCAGCATTTTCTTTATTAAGTTTCTAATGCTTTAAAGAAAAAGAAAATCAAAGATACATTTCCTTCTGAATTCTCAGTATTCTCTGTTTCTTTCTTCTTGCCATAGCAGAGTGATCTTTACCCAGGTTAAAAAATGAAAGTTTCTTTGTAGTATTAATAAGGAGAACAAATGTACATACTGTAGATGTATTGAAATAATGATGCCACTTATACCCCAGAGTTATGCCAGAGAGCCCCCTGGAGAATGTCACCTTCTCTGACAGTCATATCATGTAAGTTTCACCTTCAGCGTCAAGGTTAATAGTAGCTGGGCACCAAATGGCACTGCAGTTTTACTGAAGCTACTACTGTAAGCAGTATGCCGTCGATAACAGCTGTCATTGTCTTCACTCTTTTTATTTTAGTCTTAGCGGGATGTCTCCAAACCGGTAATGTCTATATTTATAGGGACAAAACAGAAATGCAATATGGTGTGAAAGACATTTTATTTCATAAATTATGCTTTATTGCTCAGTTAGTAGAAAATGTTAACATATGCATTGTAAAAGAGCATTCTTTCCTCTTCATGTAGGTACAGTTGCCCACTATAACATGCTATGAAATAGCTTTTATTTCACAAACACTTACGTACATACACTTAGATTATTCTAGCACATAACAATGGATCACTACCAAATTTCAAGAATAGCCCAAAACTCACTTTATAAAGTTTTCCTTTTCAGGGCACTAACTTTATCCATCAACAGTTTTCTCCTTATTACTATTTATTTCACAGCTGCAGCTTTCTCAGTCCTGTCAAAATGCATTAGAGAACTGGAATTTCTGACAGAACAGAACATTACATAACCATTTAAAAACAGCATTGTTCTATACATAACAGACTTTGCATCCACTTAGTTCTGTTTTCTTTAAAGTCCATCTGGCTTTGGCCAGATTAAAAATCCATTTATTCCTTACTCCACCTTTTTTCTGCTCTCAAATCACTGGAAGAGAGACAGATTTTCATTCATTTGATATATATGTTTGAATTAGCAGTAATGAAAATCATATCTGCAGTCTATCGTTTCTAAAAGTGGAGGAAGACATATGTACCTACATAACACATAATACCACTTGCAGGAGCATTATAATGTATACATTATATAAATATTTAACAAACTTAAATCCACTGTCTCCTTAAATGACAGGTCACCAATGTCAAGCTTATCTGACCATAATACTGCTGCAGAACTACTCAACTCTATACTATCTCATCTACAAAGCTCCTGCTTCCCAGTAATCCAAAGACTATACAAACCTAAAACTAACAACTAGTTAACTTATGACCTTAATGCTCTTCTACAACTAGGGAACACGACATGGCATTCTTGGAAACCACTTCCTACTACTACAAACAGACAGCATTACATCAGCTACTCAACCTTGCCAAGCAAGCTATACATCATCATAAAATCCACTTGATGAAATCATGCCAAACCTCACTAATAAAATTACCCAAAACTTCTGGAAAGAGATTGGCCATCTTACAGGATGGAAGAGCCTTCCCTCCATGAATTCCACATCATTTCAGCTTTCTTCCTATAATTTCCTTTCTCATTTCAGCAGCCTTCCCAGTCTTTTCTTTAGCCAGTCTCAAACAGCATCTGACACGCCCACCTCCTCTCCATATATCCCTTCATTCTACTTCAGTACCTTCTCCTTGAGCAGATTAAACTTGATAACCCCCTTGGTACCGAAAACCTTCACCCATAGTTTATTTAAAACTGTAGAGACAACATCATCACCCTATTCTAAGACATCTACAACCTGTGCATTGCACTTAATATTATGCCTTATATCCAAAAGAATGCCATTGTAAAGCCACTCCCTAAGAAACCCAGTCCCTCCAATCCATCAGACATTCGGCCCATTTCTATTCTCCTTAACTTAGGAAATATTCCAGAAAAATTACTTTATTTGCAACTCACTCATTATATCAATCAGTAATGCCTTCTTTCTCAAAAACAGCATGGCTTATGGTCTGCTTGCAGTACATCCACAGCTATCAAGACACTCAGCGACAACAATCTTCTTAGAATGAAACAAATGCTTAATTACTGAAGCAATTTTTATTGAACTCACCAGAGTCTTTGATATTGTCGATCACTCAGTTCTCCTAGACCGGTTACATATCGAAAGAATGAAAGTTACGGAGTGAGAACGCTCAGATGAGTGAAAATGCCACAAATCAAAGTTTTTTTTTTTTTTAATGCAGTACAGTGAAGATCGGAATATTTGCCCTTTCTTCACTGTAGTGCAATCTCAGAGTTGGAATATATATTTAGCAGGGGGTGTGGGGGGCGCAGGCCCCCACAATAATGTTTTCAATTTGTGTCATTTTCGCTCATCTAAGCATTTGCACTTTGTTCCTTTCATTCTTTCAATATAGACCCCTCCTAGACCACCTCACTGAAACAGACACTAGTGAGGGCATACTACCCTGGTTCAAAAAATGCTTCTCTAACTGACAATTCTCAATTAATTTCAATTCATCAGCCTGTATATCAGTCCCTCTACAGAATGGTGTCCCATAAGGATCTTTTCTGGGACTGTTCCTCTTTTCTACCTACATTAAAACACTTTGTTTTGACTTACCCCATCTTCTTCTCCTGCTTTATGCTAATGACATGTTCCTGTCCCACTCCTAGCATTCTGTTTCTTCTTTTGAACTCAGAATTCAGGCTGATTTTCATGCCCTTATTCAATGGGTCAATGATAAACAATCACTACTAAACTCTTCTGAACAAAATCAATGCTTTTTGGTAATAGGCAAAAGATCACAAATTATCACCAGGCCTCTATAAATCCTTGATCATTTTAATAACACTATTAAAAATGCCACTTAATTCAAATACCTTGGGGTCTGATTGGACCTCTTCCTAAATTTCCAACTCCAAGTGGACTATATGCACAAAAAGTCTGGGGGGTCTCTCCTATTCTGGGCTAATAGGATCTCCCCTTTTCTATCCAGACTCTATAAAAATGACATAGATAAAGATATCTTACTGGCTCAGCTACAATACTGTCTCCCGCCAATTGCTGCAGCTTCCAAAAGAAATTTGTCCAGCATTCAGTCCATTTCAAATGCCATTTGCAGAGTCATAACTCTGTCCCCAGGAAATGAATACCAGCGCAAAACCACTGAAAAACCTAACTGGCTACCTGTGAAACCACATGCTGCCTTTCTACTTGCCTTTCAACTATTTAAACTTAACAAGAATGACACTTTCCCTCCAGTAGCTTCCAGACTATTTAGAGATGCACTAGCATACACCTTAAAATCTTAACCACTCATGTCCTCCTCCAAACCCAATAAACTAGGCTTTGCCACACAAGCCATGCTTTTTCAATCATTGGTCCCCAAACTATAGGAATCTGTCCCTTCTTTTCTTAAAGATCATTCCTCTTACCCCATTTTCCATTCACAAGCAAAAGTACATTTTAAGAGTCTAGGAAAGTGCAACTGCTGTCTCTCTGGTCATATAACTGAGCCTCGTCATTCCCTTCTTCAGTCTACACACCTCACTCTGACTGCTTTTGACTGTGATTCTTTCAGCATGTCAACACCAATGCCACTCTATACAATTCATGTATAAACTGCGTTTTTCTGGTCATTTTATAAATAATGTTGTTTATCTATTGCCTTTATACCCGCAAACCAACTAGGATATTTACTTTGCATATAATATATATATATATCCATTGCATTTTGCCATTCTCTATAAAATGTCATGCATCTATTGTGTTTTTCCCAGGCTAGGACTAAAATGGGTCCTGCGGGATTGGTCCTCTACCCCAGATAACAAATTCAAACTAAAATAAAATAAAATAAAACTAGAGTTTAATTATACTGCTAGGAAACATCTGACAGATTATATAACTTTCCTAGTTCATTGTTAGAATGTAAATCTGTAATCAGTATTTTATTTATTTTGTCCTGTTTCATTTAAAACAAATGTAAGTCCTAACATGTCGCTCATTTTATGGGTGACCAAGAATCTTTGTTATGGCTTAGTCACTTTTTAGAATCACAAGATCTGAAAGTGGGGGTTGTTGGAATCAAAGGGATTATCGAATGAAGCTAACTATCAGCTCAGAGCTTTAATCTTTATAATGCAAATGTCCAGAGGGAAAACTACAGCTGTAAAGATGTGATGCAGGTTCACCTAACAAGGATTCAAAGAACTTGCCTCTTCGTATAGTAACAGTACACTGCAAGTTGGTTTTTGTTTTCAGAAATGATCACTCCCTGAGCCTTTTTTCTCCTAGCACTGCAGGAACAGAAACATTTTAATATAGTTCAATTTGCTAAGGAATAATAAGAAACACAATGCATAATGTGTAAGTAAAGTAAAATGCAATGACTCTTAATAAATATTGATATATTAATGCAAGGTTATGCTCTCCACAAGTGCATTCTCATGAGGAGTCATACACTGATCTTTTCATCACCTTACTATGACAGCACATAATGGAAATTTGCAATCATAAATGATGCACATATACTGAGCTGTACTGAGTGACCCATCTTAGACACTAATGTCTATGAAAATAGAAATGAGTGAAACAATGAAGAAAATTGTTTGAGTCTGTTAGTGTAGCATTACCTATACATTGGCCAGGACCAAAGCACTCTGCCTGTTTCTTGATCATGCATAACAGGTAAATTTAGAAGGAACCATAACCCCCTTACAGGAAAGATGTTTTGGAATACAGATAGTTTAAATGGCAAAATAAAGAGCATTCATACTCATTAACATAAGTGAAAGATGCAGACTCCTTCCAGCCTGTTGAATCCATTCTTACATCAAGATGCCTTCATTTCCTTCTCCAGCTAACTCTCTCAAGGAACCGCATTCTATAAGCTTAGATCACAATCCTTTCTGTCTCCCTATCTCCACCCCCCTCACAATACACCAATCTAATCCAACAACCACAACTTCTCAGTAATGGCGTCCCTGATGTGGGAATCACATATTGCAAGCCTAAGAGATATAACCTATTTCCTGAATTGTAAACATCACTGTAATAACTTTTTACAGACAAGAGCTACTTGTAGATGCTTTTCCCCACAAGTCATTACTTAACTACACAACTCCATTACTTCCACTTTGTCCTCGATCCCTGCAGTCATCTCATGATGTAATGCTAAGACATCCATGCTAGATTAACTTCCTTCTCTGTCCTGTACCTTGTTGCATGTGATTCTCCTTCTCACTCGTTACCACTTCCCTAACCTCACAGCACCCACTTCCCTATATTGTACTTCTCTTGCTGCCCTTCTGCCTGCCCTCCACCATCTACCTCATCATCCTAGCTGTCATCATAGCCTATGTTAGCATACGCTAACTTTGTAAATAGAAGTGCACGTATACCTTGATATTAGGTAGATTCCCACTTTATTAGACAAATGTCTATGTTGTTATAATGTTTTTGTTTGCTTAAGATTGTATTTTTAGTCTTCATCTGTACTGCAAACTGCTTTTACTTTGTACTCACATTTCCCACTCTGACCCAGAAAACAGTCGACATGGATCAGTGCTCTGCCCTGATGATCTAATGGTAAATAAAAAACAAATCTAATATGTTTATGATTGTTATTTATAAATATAGATTTTGCATGCATTGAATACACCCATATATGTATGTAGGTATACACACACACACACACATATATATATATATATATATATATATATATATATATATATATATATATATATATATATATATATATATATATATATATGGGTCTATATCATTTAATTGAAATATGTATTTGTCATATTCATCTAACACTAATCGCTGAAATTCATTTCAGCAAACTCCAGACTTTTTCTCAGGGTTAGGAAATACTTGGCCATCACTGCAACTTTTCCCTTTCCCCACTGTAGTGCGATCTCAGAGTTGGTATATATAGTTAGGGGGGAGGGGGGCAAAGCCCCCCACTTGGGTCTGTTTGATTTAGTGCGGTACAAATACAGAGAAAACCTTCAGCTTAGGCATTGTTAGAGTTATAGACACAAAAGGAAGTGCTCCGGAGTGCTGGTGGGTCAGTGGTTCCTAACTCTGGTAAAAAGACCAGGGTTCACTGAAATGAGTTTTGCTGATTAGTGTCCGATATATATGTATTCGATTAGTACGTATTTCTATTAAGTGATATAGACCCATATATATATATATATATATATAGTTATATATATGTATAAAATGATGTATATATGTAAATATATATTCACTCTTCACTGCTGTTAGTTGATTTTAGTTTAAGTAGACCACTGTTTTGTTACCAAACCTTGGTTGATAAAACAGATAGTCAACAGTTTTGTGAGACTGACAATTCCCCCAGTTGGGGAAAATGTCCTTTCTGTTATAAAGTAGAGAGGTGCCTCACTTTTTTAAGATCCAGATATCTATCTCAGTCCTGGTTGAAAAGTGGAAAAGAATTTCTTTATTTATATGTCAATCACATTATTTTCAACTGTTTAAAAAGAATTTAGATTTAAGGGTAGGGAGTAGGGCTTTCTGTATAGATTTGGAGTCTGTTTTAATTGGCTTTTGGTCCCAGCACAATTTACTATGAACAACTGAACAAGTGACTTTAACAGTATCCCACGGATCATTTTTATATGTGTGTGTGTGTGTGTGTGTGTGTGTGTGTGTGTGTGTGTGTGTGTGTGTGTGTGTGTGTGTGTGTGCAACTTTCAGTGTGGGTTAGTGATTCCAGAGAAAAGAGAGTGGCCTAAACCCAAATTCTACATGCTCTGCACAGCTCATTCCAGTAGGTGGCAGTACTGCAGTGGATTAGACCTCCCTTTCCCCAAGAACAGTAACTTCGTAACTGCTCTGACTCTCACCTTACTCAATGGCTTTTTCATAGGAGGGCACTAAATCTTGGATCATGTGAGTCACACTCAGGGTTTTAGCTCTCTGTGCTATGCAGCCAATTTATTTTTCACTTTTGATGTAGTCTATTTCTGTTTTTCTTCTGTTGATTCTGAGTCTCTGTGCGGTGAATAAGAAGACATCTGTTTCTTGAGTATAGGTATGTCAGAGCACCTCACAGAAGCTTTGTAGTGTGGTTTTGAAATATATTTTGTGTTGATTTTTAGGTTATTAATAGTTTTGTTTTACAATTGTTATATTTGTAGTGACATTTTTATATTTTACGTTTTACTTTTAGAGTTTTTTGCATGCTTATTGTACTTTTCTAGTTTTATTTCTGATTTACGTATAATAACATTTTTTGATTGGCAGTTGTAATCTTTGTTTTGATTTGTGTGTATGCATTTGTGTGCATGAGTGTTTGCTACATTTATTATTTATATATGTTATTTTTGTGTATGTTATGGCTTTCACTGAGAATTTTTATCTGTTTTTTTCCAAGTATCAAGTTTTCATGTTTTTTTCACCACCACCAACACAGGGGATTTGAAATAGTTCCCGTAACTTACAACACACATCAAATTGTGATTAATGTTTTATTGGTACCCATAGGATGCAGATGAACAAACCTTTGTGTATTCCTTTTAAAAAGAGTATGTTTTTTGGATATATGTGGTAGTTTTATTGTAGAGTATAAATGTATTCTAAAGGCAAAAACAGTCATTTTACTCACCAGTGCTTAAGTAAATAAATAGATAGATAGATAGATAGATAGATAGATAGATAGATAGATAGACAGATAGATAGATAAATAAAGTTACAAATAATAGGTATGACATATCAGAGGTGTCACTACTGTTGAAATCTCAGTGCAAAGATTAATGCAACAGGCGACTAAGTTGACTCCAGTAATTATATTCTTTGTTTTATGAAAGTAGCCTGGTTTCATCTCTCTACACTTTCTTTGCCTTTGGATAACTCCAGTAATGTTGACTATAGTGCTGTAATGGGCATTTAATTTGGTTACATTTCTGTGATCATGAAGTTAATACATATCAGAAGGGGGTGGGGGCTATAGGGGTGGTTGTAATTGTTTGGTTTGTAGATAGAAATGTGCAGCTAGAGTGGTGGGTATTTATTCTAGCTTTATCTTGTGCATCAGATCTTTGAAAGTGGTGTTGGATAGTTTTGCTTGCAATTTTAGAGGCAGGTTTCTGCTTAGGAAGGTTTTATAGTGCAGGAGTTACAAAAAACAGATGTTCTGAGTTGCGTACTTGATTATTCATCAGTCAATAACTTGATTTGGAAGTGCACTGTGCTCTTGATGAAATTGCAGTGATTAAATGTGTGTTGATACTAAGTTAAGTTCAATGAATGATAACTTTACTCATATTTTTTTCAAAAAAAGTGTGTGACTGAAGAAGGTCACACCACTGTATGCATTCTGCAACTTGTACCACCCTAATTTAATAACATCAGAATTGAAATTTAAATAAGTAAATAAATACATACATAAGGGATATTAGGATAAAGTTTCCAGCTTAAACTACTGAAAATAATTGTTTGGCCACAAACAATAATTGTGCATTTATTTGCACTAATAATATATTGGTTTGGAGGATCTTGCCTGATTTCTATAGACCTCCTAAAAATCATCTTTTTTTGTAATCATAGAATTGAAAGGAAAACTTTAACTCTCATATGGGATTCGTACCCAAGACCTCCAGCATTCTGTGCTGGCATTACTGCTGCTGGACTAACAAAAGATTCTGGACAGATAAGTGCTGAGTTCCCATTTAAGAGCTTTTTTCTTTCAGCTAGAAAAACCCTAACAAGCTGATTAATGACAAATTACAAACATGCACATGTACAAATACAGAGAAAACCTTCAGCTTAGGCATTGTTAGAGTTATAGACACAAAAGGAATATATTAGCTGTCATATGGGATTCAAACCCAAGATCTCCAACATTTTGAGCTGATGCCACTGCTGTTGAACTAACTAGAAAACAGTGATAAACAAAACAGTGAAAATGAGCAAAGGTAGTAGGAAAGAAGAAAAGTGTAATTAAATAAGTTCAAGGTGAGGATAAGGAAGGACAAAGTTGGCAGGTACAAAGTAAAAAAAGAGTTAAAGAACTATAGAACAAGAAACAAATAGCAGGAAAAGACAATAAATAAAAAAGAGATGGAAAGAGAAAGAAAGAATAAGTGGTGTGGAGTTAAAAAATAAAAAGGGGAATAATGTGTGTAGTTCATAGTAATCAAACATTCTGTATATTGCAGCTTGCTGTATATCATCTAGGTATATCTTAAACATGATCACTAAGGGATAGCTGCCTATGACATAAATACATACTGAGGAATCCTAGGCTGTGTAGCTAGCAGGAGTACCTCTCAACTGTCCCTGATTTTCAGGGACGTCCCTGATTTTGACTCAAATTTTAGCTCTGTCCCTCTTAATCCCTCCTAAAGCTAGTGACTTTTGGAGGAAAGGTGGTGAATTACACTTAATGAATAATGACAATAATTAAGAGTTATAGACTTCTTTTACTTCAGAAAATGTGTATTAATTCATATGCTCTGATTCTGTCAATGTTTCAGGTTAGTAGCATTAATATTTTAAAAGTGTCCCTGATTGTCCCTGATTTTTTCTTGAGTTGTCCCTGATTCTGTTGAAATTTGTCCCTGATTTGTTGGAGAGGTCTGACCCCACTGCTACATAGTCTGACTGGCTTTGCTGACCAGTCCATATAGTAAAGCAAGAGAATTGTAGTACTGAAAATCATGACATATGTGTTTTATACACACACACACACACACACACACACACACACACACACACACACACACACACACACACACACACACACACACAGATACACATACACACATGCACATGCAGACACACAGAAACACACAAACATGCACAGACATGCAAACATGTGCATGTAGGTACATGTACATGCATACAGACATGCACACACATGAACATACATGCATACACATGCACACACTCGCATGCAGACACATACACACACACACACACACACACACACACACACACACACACATATTAGTGCACAAGCAGTAGATGTATATCCCCAATCTGCCTTTCTCATAATGCAGACAACGTTCTTTAGTGTACAGTCACCTCATCTTTCTCATTTACTTAATGTGTTAATTGTCCAGCATTTCCCCCTCCTTCCAGCTGTATCCTACATGAAGTCAGGCAGGAACTTGTGGCACCATTAGGCACCCTAGTCAACCAAAGCCTGAGTAGTGGCTTCATCCCAGCTGGGTGGAAGATAGCCACTGTCATCCCTTTGCACAAAGGTGGTGCATCCACAGATCCAGAAAATTATAGACTCATAAGCCTAACTAGCCTGATCTGCAAAGCCATGGAACAGATTGTCATGGACCTCATTAGCAAAGACATTGGCAACCTCCAGACACCCTATTCCACACTGTTTGATTTCATCAAGGGGAGGTCATGCCTGTTAAATTTGGTCAGCTTCTTTGAGACAGTCACCAAAGCCATGGACAAGGGGAAGACGGTGCACACCACCTACCTTGACCTGGCCTGATCTATCTATCTATATATATATATATAGAGAGAGAGAGAGAGAGTGTTAGATAGATATAGATATGCATGTGTGTATTTATTTTATTTGTTTGATAATGTACTATAATTCCAAAGAACCTATTTCAGACACAACCCAATATTTACAAAATACACAGATAGGCTGAAAAGACAACATACCATTTGGAATAATCATTCTTAGACTATGAGAATTAGTACATCTTTACTAAGCTCCATAACACTGACATGCAGCTCAAATATTTGTTATTACATGGTATAGAAATTATTTTGAGAGTGGACAAAAGTTTACAACTGAGGTACATGAAGGCTTAAATGACAGGCATGAGGTTCTAACCAAGTAAAGTAATATAAAAATTATATTCTCAGAATAGTAGTTTGCATGCCAGCATGTGTTTCATAGGTATTTGATGTTGCTGCAACGTCATGACCAAACTGCCAGAATGCTGTAACAGTGAAATATAATACAGAGCTGCACAGGTCAGTATACAACCAGAGAACATGTATGCTGTTTCACTTCAGTAATGCTGCAGGTTATTAGCCATTATTTGCATTACTTACACTGTCTGAAAAAACACAAAATAAAAGGCATTGCAACTCTTCGCGCCACCCCCCTCTACTATCTGTGATTTCACTGCTTACTGCTGCTTAGTGCAGTCCGTTGATATTTTTTGATTACATCAATCATAATTAAAGTAAGTCAATAATGCCAAACATTAAGAGTTCCATAAATCTTGATTTTTAAAAATCCATGCTGATGGACAGCTAGTTGCAGTCAGCACAGTCAGTTACCTATCTCTAGTTCTCTGTCACTCACATTCACACAGGTTTCCATGCACACATGCTCAACAGACAAAATGAAGAAGACAAGCCCGAACACACTTTTCTTTGTTTTTTATTTCATTTTTCTTTTAATTTTACCCTCTAAAACAGTAAAGTATTGTTTATTAGTATAAAAACTGGTGGCTATTTGCTTTTTAACTGTCTGAGCTTCATGACATCTTAATGTGTTGCCGTGAAGCCATGGACTAGTTTTTCGGTGGGCATTACCTGTACATTAACATCTTGTTGGAGCATGTTCGTTCTCCAATCAGGGTTTACTGCACAGTTTGCCCACTCTCTAACAGCCATCATTTATATTACATACACTGTTCACATACTTAGCCAGTACATGAGGATAGGCAGCATTGCAGTGAATTATTTAAACGTTAAATAATCAAACCTGAGCAGGCATTTTAACCTATTAGAGAGTGATGTATGCAGGAGCAAGTGACTCATTGTATCAGGTAAGTTAATAGTTTAGTTTTAAATTCCTTTAAGTTGGGAAGTTCTGTCCAGGTGCAGGAAGGTTGTATCACATTTTTTTGTCTAAGACCTGAGAATGTGTTATCTTACTTGGGGAGAATTGGTACCTCTTGTAGGACTGGGGCAATGTTACTGTGGAATCTCAGGCCGCACGTTTGGGAAGAAGAGGTAAATTTGTATGAAAGATGTATTAATGCTCGGTTACTGGTGACCTTGTATATGAGAGCCTAGGAAGGCAAGATAAGCTGTTTCATGTAGTGGACATTAGCTGAAGCAAGAAGGAGAAATATATTAATGCTCTCGGAATGAATATAAAAGACTGAATCTACATATTTGGATCAGTAGAATTTGAATATTGGCAGACCAAATACCAATTATTATTGCAAGATTCTCTAACCAGATGAAGCTCTGTTCTCAGAGTAAAAAACAAGAGATCCTGTGAAATCATACAAAGTCCTATTTACATTCATTGAACTGTTTGTTGTTGTTATTTTGGTTTTTAGTAAGAGTGTGCTATTATGGATATGCAAGTCCAAGGTATTTAAAGAATGTCACATCCTCAATTATTATCTCACAGAAGTATAGGCAGTATTTTTGGCAGAGTTTTTTTTCCTTGAAGTGATGGCAAATATAATATACTTGTTTATTTTCATATTTAACATATGTTCCTTCATTGCAAGACACTTATAGAGTTTATTAAGGACTGTTGGAGATCATGTTGAAAATTTTCAAAAGAGGGGAAGATTTATGGAGAACAAGATTGTCAGTATATACTATTATACAAATGACATACAGCTATGGGGGTAGTTTATGACAATAAGAACAGTGTGGAACCAAGAACTGAGCCCAGAGACAATCCTGATGAGATGTAAGTTGAGAAGGACACTATGTTCCCTACTTTAATGAAAAAGGCTATTCACCAAGGTAGCTTTTAAGTCAAGCAGCAGAGGGTGGGCTGAAGCCGAATGCAAGCAAGGTGCTGAGGAAATGTTTGTGATTCAATAAATTAAATGTCTAGGTGATGTTTCTAAATAGGGTACCACTAACATAGTCTCGATCAGCTCTGATAAGTATTGCCCATTAGAGAAAGAGGGAATCTAGGGTGCATTTACCTTTAGTAAAGTCATTCTGGTGTATGGAAATGAGGGTTTATTTATATAGATGCTTGTCAATCTATTAATGAACAGCCATATTCAGAAGTTTTCCATGATAAGAGAGTATCAAGACTGGCCCATAGACAGAAGGGTTTATGGGAAGAGATGTATTTAGGACTAAACAGAACATAAGTAATTTTATTTAGTGCTAAGTACAGAGTATACTGATCAAGTCATAACCACCTTGCTATGTGTTTGAGGCATAGAGGACAAGAAATTTACCTCAAAAGGAGAGCAAAGTAAAGCTCAATACATAACTCTGTCAGTTTGTATTTGTTAATGCTGTTTTAACTTCTGCTGCCATTCTGTGGTGGCCAGGAAACAATGTTGTTATGCTCTAGTGCAAGACTACTGCATAACAGTACTTAGAGCTGAATAATAAAAGCTTGTCAAAAACCCTTATGATGTCATTGCTTAACAAAGTCTTAATAAGCCTGAGTTTTATGTAAGTAATAGGGTGGGAGGTGACAAATATTGTAAGTTATGTGGTCATCGCAAAAGTTTAGGAACCATAGATAAATTCTATCACTGCCATGGATATTGAGACTAGGAAGACAATCTGTTAATTTACCTTTTTATATTATGATGAGTCTGTTTAGACTAGACTAGAGAGAAGTAAGGTTCTTAGGGGTGGGATTTGTGATTGCTGATAGGGATTTAGGGTGGTGTAGGAGAGAATTCTATATCAAGATTATTGTGGAATGTTTAAGAAGAGTGGTACTATTTTAACTGTGGCCTAATATTTCATATCAGCACAGGTGCTTAGACGTTAAGCATGTTTATAGATTGCTTTTTATGGTAGTAAAGTGCCTTCTTTTTTCTAATTGTTGTGAGACTGTAAGTATGAATGGTGGGCTTCATGAAATTTATTTTTCTTCAATGTAGACCCCATCGCTATATATTTCCGGAGACTGAGGAGGTCACTGGTCATTCACAATACCCCCTGATTGCTCCTAATCAATGAGTTCATAAGGTATGTTTGTTTTGAAGTGTCCAGAAGATATTATTATCAAACAGGCTAAGTCTAGTGAAATGGTCTGCAAGAAGTGTTTCCAGTTAGTAGGTATAAAGTCATTGCTGAACCAATCATTTTATTAGTGAATCTGTTCTTAAGTTTATATGGTTGGTGAAGTTTCAGTATTGTTCCAGGACCAGGAAAAGGTAAATAAACAATGCTTATTTCTCTTAGTTGGTAAGACACATGAACTGACAATTTTGTATGATTAATTAGTTACAAACTATGTCAACTAAAGAGTGTTAATTGATTAGGCAGATTGGAACAATGGGATCACAAATTACTTTAACCAGACTTCAGTCCTTTAAGTAACTGACGGTATCATTTATTGATGATCTTAGTCCCCAAAAAGTAAAAGGTTAGGTTTCTCTGAAAACAATGTTGAAAATTCCTTCAGATGTTTAATGGCAGGGGTAATAATAGTGGGGGTGGGAAATAGATTCAATATGTGATTATTATAAAGAAGGAATCAAGAGTTAATCAGCCATTAACCAGTTTGGGGAAACTCTTCAGTAAATGATGAAGGTAACAGTAGCAGTTGATGGTAACTGTCCTTTTATTACAAGAAGGCACACTACACAATTATTTTGTGTGGGTGGTCCATACACATAGCTTTGCCAGAAGAAAAGTGAATGCCAGTATTATGCAAACTAGGTTTAAGCCAATTTTCATAAACTGCTGTTGATGCCTAGCTTATTCTGTAGTATCTAGGCATTAGTATTATCTAGGCCATTATTCGTACCACCAGAAGAATTAGTAATGGGTGCAGGTTGCATTGAAGATGGAAGAGGAAGATAAAGATTAGATAACTCTGAGACTGGGCTATATTTCTAGATATCCAAAAAATAAAAGTACTAACCGGGCTACAGTGCCATTTGTAGTTGTCCTGACATAAAACAAAAATCACAGAATAGTTGGTTTTTGTTATCTGACAGAAGGAAGACTTGAGGATGGGACAATATGCTTGTTAACAGAACAGATGAAATAGTGAACTGAATCCAGAAGACAGACAATGAGCTGGGTGTGCAGGGATGGTGACAGTGAAATGTCAGTTTGAATAGTTTACTTAGTGAAATAATCATAGCATCATGGCCAGTTACCAAGCTGCTGAAGAATAAAGACATATAAATAATGACTAAGAGACCTGGAAGCCTGCAAATGTTAGCTAACAACATGCTGCTTGTTTAGACATAATTAATGATTTTACTTTAACTGGACATGGTAGGTGTGAGAATGTAGTAATCTGAAGGTAGTAATGCAGAGTAACCTACACATTTCAAGATTAATTTTTTTTTGTTGTTTTTTTTTTTTTTTTTAACTGAAAAGGTGAGGGAGTAGAGTGGCAAAATGAAATATTGTTATAATTTAGGGAAATGGTTGTGAGTGATATTTGTTAATCTTCATTGTTGTCATTAGTAAGGGATACAGATAGGTGGCTGGTGTTTTCTAATGCTACTACCAGTAACAAATAAATGAGATGTAAGACTAGAAAGTGATAGTGAGGTGACAGAGGTGGCATTTTCATATTTTCAGCTGTTTCTACCAGCAATAAGAGAATATGTTTGTTAAAGAATGGGAACAGTGTGTTGATTTCTACTCCTGACAGCAGGAAGTGAGCAAAAAGGCAAACTAAAATCAATGTGTAAACTGGTAGAAGAGACAGGTTAGTGCTTTCTGTTGCTGCCACCAGCAGGAAGTGAGTAAATATCTAGGCATAAAATGTGACTGAGATAGTAGACGACACTGATTAATAAATTTACCTGCTGCCAACAGTAGGAAGTGAGTAATTATGGATAGTTAAAATGGTTTAGTGACGTGGTGGTAGTGATAGGCTTGTGATTTCTACTGATGCTACCAATAGTAAAATAATACATTTGATGAAGAAGAGTGTACTGTTAATTTTTACTAATGACACCAGCAGGAAGTGAGTAAAAAAGAGAGGTACAAATGGGAAGTGAGGTGGCAAAACAGATGTTAGCACTTTCTATTAGTCTCCAGTAGAAAAAAAGAGAGCAAGTTTGTCAAAGAAAAGAAACCGTGTAAGTTGTGTTTTTAACTTCTGCCATCATGTAAGACATACTAAATGCTGCAGTAGAAAGAGTGAACAAGCAGACTGAGGGGGTAGGTTAGTGCTTTCTGCCACTAGTTACTACACTCTGCTGCTACCGTTAGTGGAAGGAGGGTAAGTCTAAGCTGAAGAAGAGATGGGATGTGATTTGTAGGATGGTGTTGGGGTAATGTTAATGACCGCTCTCACTAGCAGAAACTAAATAAGCTGGTATAGTTGGTAAACTGGGTTTTTTATAATGGGATGACAGATTAAGCATTTCAGTTGAGGCAATTAATACTCAGAGAGCAATTCTGGGTAAAGTTAAGGAAAGATGTCCATTGGGGGATATGCAGACAGTGTATTATGAATAATGTATGATTGTTCAAAAGAGGTTATAGTATTAGATATAAAAAGGTTAATGCAGGCAAAATACTAGGCTGTTAGCTTGTATTCAAATATGAGCTACGAAGATGAAGCTAAGTTTGAATAAGTAAGACTTAGAGTTTGGGAGGATTACTAATTATAGTCTATAATGTGGGAGTTGTAATCACAGAGAGTGACAAGATATGTATAAATGTAAATGAATGACGGCTGAGGTGAAAGAGTGTAGGACTGAGAGTGAAGTAGATAAGACCCAGTACAAAAGGCAAAATAACAGGTGCCACACATACTCACTGGTCATCCACAGTAACATCAAGAGAATAAGCAGCAACATTCAAATAAGCACCTGAGAATACTGCACTAAATACAGAAAGACAAGAGTGTAAAATGTTCTCAAATGTCTGCCCATACAGTACCTCTGAAATTTACACTAAATGACAACATTAGTTCATGAAGTCCTTACACAAAAAAGTGTACTAGATTCAGATCACAGAAACCCAAAGAACAAGTAGTATTTCAGTAAGGTAGAACTTTCTTAGCTTTGATATGTGCTTAGTTTATTTTGGGAAGGGGACAAGAAACACCAACAAAGGCACTTGCAATACACAATAAATGGGCAAAGAAAAACAATTGCATTATGATATGCACTCAGCAATTCTGCAATAACTAATAAAGTGCATAATATATTACCAATCAATGTCAGTGCAATTTAACTATGCAAATCACACAACAGGTCAGCAGCATTCTATATCAAACTGAAATACAGCTAAATAACTATTGACATAGTGAATTAATGCATAAACTGTGCACAGATTACCACCTTTCCAAATGAACAGGAATAAGAACAGACTAGGTAGCCAGCATGGATATTTACAGCCTCAAGAATATATTATAAAGAGAAATAAATATGTTACTTGCTCTTTATACCTTAATATGTCTTTGCTTTGTTTTTTTTCCCTTCCTTTCCTGAAATATGTATGTATCACAAAAGCTGCAGTGAATTCTATAAGCATTTTACTAAGAGTATCAGATGCTGAAATTCACTCATAAATATCTGTTCAGCATTCATAGCATCCAATTCACAAAAATTAGTAACTACAATAAAGACATTTTGGAAACTAAGTGTTTTACCAAAAATGGAGCAATATGTTTAGCAATTTATTTAATAAGGTTTTCTGTACTCTGGAACAGGGCAAATGCTAGCCAGGTATGGAGAGACTATGTAAGCAAAGGGAGGTCTGCTTTTAACTAACATAAGAAACGCTGCAGAAGATCCAGACTTCACAGACAGAAAAAGCAAAGACGAGAAAGCAAAATGTAGAGCATTGCCTATCATGTGCCATTCAGAAAGGACTCCAGGGCATGGTAAAGCCAGTATAAGAAAATGGCATAAAAATCAATAGGCGATTACTTTTTTTGTATCACTGGAGGCAGAATAATGCAAAGCTACAGGGATCGGTATGAAATAAAACACAATCGCTTGACACGGTTACATGGCATTCAGTTGCAGGTTTATTGTACTGGCACAGAAATCAGGTGACACAAAAGACTGAAACTACATTTGACTAAAAGTACATTTGACTGAAAAGTCACGTCATTGAAAATTGTAAAAATCTATAGATGATATTTTTCTTGTTGTTTTTGATTTTGGGAATTGAAAAGGAAGCAATTTACAAACATTTTGTTTGGATAACAATTACCCAATGATCACTATATCAGCATAAAGACCTGTGCTAAACTTAACAGAGCTAAAAGTAAATTAATCACAAAGGGCTCTACAGAGAATATTCCTGAAATGTATATTCAGTGACAGCCATGATTAATGAGGCGCTCATTCATGAGATCATAAGGTTAGGGGTGAGAACAGACATTTGGAGAACATATGCACAGTGTCCATGTGATGTCACTTTCTCAATTATGTTATTATTTATTTATTTATGTATTTATGTATGTATCTATGCATTTATTTATTTTTTTATGACTACCCACCAAGGCATCTTAGTGAAGTCCATATCCATAACAGTAGGCTCAGTGTGCTAAACAAAGATGGAGAACATTTGCACAATATCCCAATCAAATAGCACTTCTAAACTCTGCTGTGGTGGCTTTTTTCAATCCTTTGCTGACCAGGTTAGTCTCACTAGGGTGGTGATCTCTTTCAGATGATACCTGAGGTGGTATTTCTCTTATAAGGAAAATTTGTCCAGGGCATTTGGAGACTCCAACTATGCTTTTTGGTTGGAGATACCACCAACTCAAGCAGATGGAACTCCAAAGGACAGCACACTCAGGAGTGTAATCCAATTATCTTTTGTCAGAATAGAACTTACAACTTTATGATCTTCCAGCACCAAAGATGAGTGTGCTTCCTGTTGCACTACTGATACTGCTTAACCTTTTTGTGGCTTAATTTATGTTTTGAGAGAACCACACACCAAGATACCTTGGTTTGTGAAGTTATTATCCAGGTGAATACATTAAGTTTAGGAGAACACAGAAAGGAAGAGAACTTAGACTGTGACAGTGAGGTTACCTTTTCAACGCTCTCTTGTGCACATAATTTTATTTTATTTTCATGTGAACTATCTACCAAGGCATCTTATTTCATGAAGACTATATACAAAACTGTATGTTCGGTTTATGGGTCCACAAAATGCCAGAGAACATTTGGACAGCATGCCAGTCAGGTAACAATTTCGTAGATCTTTGGTAGGGTGGCACCTTCCAAGTCACCTACTCTGGGGCATGATGAATACTGACCAAACATGTAGGCATCATATGAGTAGTGCCACTATGCTTTCTTGTTGCCATGTAAAAGGATGCAGACAGACTGCACCACTTAATGTCCTTATGGCAGGTTATACAGCCAGTAATGTATAAAAAATATGTAAACACATAAGTAATGCAAAACAATTATAATATAAAAAAAAATGTTTCATCAATATGGAACACAGAATGTTCACCTGCTTTCTATATAAAGAAGATAAAAGTCCAACTATATACATAAAGTATGATCTATCTCTGCAAGTCATAAAAGGACCGGCAGAATGTAAAATATATCTGTAAAATACATCGAGTAATAGGCTTTACATTTTACAAATCCAATATGCATAAAGTACTAGGATCAAGACTAAGGGAGCCTGTCCAGCAGTAATGATCCTATTACACAAATAGTCACTGTCAGAAGCAGTAAATATACAACTGTCCTAGTTACAGTACATTGCTGCAGGACTCAGTAAATGTATAGGAAATTCCAAACCAGAGCAATTTATAGGCTACATAATGGAGGAATGGAGGCAGGTTTATAGCATTCCTTGGAAAGCCGTGTGCCCTACAACTGTGATATCTTACCTACCTCAAGTACGCAAAGCATCACTACAGAAGCATTTTAAATTCAACATCACTTTTAACTTGAACTTTAAGTGCTTATTTCTTAAAACTACACAAGTTTAAAGTTGAACTACAGTTATATAATAAAGTAATGGATATGAAAAAGTATAAGTGATATATTACAATAATACATACAGAAATAAGCTGTGAAGGCTACTCAAGTAAATGATAGACTATGCATCATACAACATACACCAAGGCTAAGAACAAGCTATATAATAAACCAAAACAAAATAAATGCAAGACAGTATTGTTTCAAAAATATGAAACATAACTCAATTGAATCCATCAGATATTATTGCATATAACTACAAAAGTCCAAAAATCTGAAATAGTAAAATCAACAGCAGCAAAACAGGAAAAGTCTAACCCTACTGAGACTGGTCATACACAGTTATAAACATGCAGCTATGATGCAAAAATATAGCTTTTGTCTAATAGCTCACAGTCCAAGGCCACACACAGACTGAAGAAAACATCTTGAGCAGTCTATAAATCAATAAAACATTGTGATAGTTTAAATCATGTGAATAATATTGTATATAAATGTCACAAATAGGCTGACTGCAATAATTAGCTTGCAGCTATGTGTTCTTGCAAAACGTTTTCTTTATTGAGAAAGCTAATGGAAGGTTTATGTTGTATATTAGAATGTACTTGATATTCAAAGACATGCATATACAAATGTTTTACATAAACAAATTGTTGTGTATAGTAAAGAACAATGCTTTATCTTCAGATTATTGATGTTGTGTATGCTAATAAGAAAGCTGGGTACTTGGTTAACCTTACAGAAGTAAAAGACTGCTATTGAATATTTTAAGATACAGTACTAAACCAGATCTCAGTAATTACCTTCCTGCGAAAGCAATCCCTGAGTAAAGAGCATTGGCTTGTTACAATTTTTAGTATGTTGCCTTATTAAAGTGTGCATAAAGGAGTTTTTATATTATTAATACTTTAACTGAAAAAGTACTGCAGACAAAAGCTTATGAAGTATAATTTTAACATTTATTTTGTATATATATTAATAAATTAATACTTTATTTTTGGTTTGGCTGCCTTCACTCATTTTGTTTTAATCTTTGAGTTTGGTAAATTAGCCAGGTAACTTTCCAGCTACTACATGATTTTGGTTGCATTCACAGTTTTGAATTGTCCAATTTAATATGAGAATGGATGGAGTTTGAAGTACTTTGTTATGCAATACAGTATCTACGGCATTGGCTAAGTCAGTAAATATTGATCCTGTAAGTGCCTTCATTGTCTTATGGAGTGTAGATGTTATTAGTAAAAGATTAGAGGGTGGTACAGATGCAATGGCCTTTGCTGATTTTTGACAGAGTCGACTGATGTGTTTAAAGTGAAACATGACTGCTTTAAGAGGAGTTTTTCAAGAATCTTTGAGTGGGTTGAAGGGCTGGCTGCTTTGTAATAGATATGGTAGTTGCAGTTTTTCTTAAATTAGAGAAGGTCCCAGATTTTAGAGAAATTGTAACTACATAATTTAATGGAATTGCTATGAAACGTATTGTAAATGCAAATAAATGCCTGGGTAAAGTCCATTGGTACATGAATCAGTCATACAGATGGATAGTTCTAGCCAGTTTGTTGATTTCAGATAGCTGGACTGCGTTGATTCAAAGCAGAAGCAGAGCCTGTGCTTGAAATCAGGAGTTAAATTGTAGTTAGGGGTGACAGTGATTGCATGAGCCCATTAATAATGCACCTTCTAATGGGTAGGTCTGGGGTGGATTATTGGGATGGGGTACAGATGTACTATTTATGTGAGAAGATTTCGTGATGATATTTAACATCTGATTTTTCTAATATATGTGAACTTGGCTTTACTCATCATTTTTATTTCTTTGTGTATTTTGATGATTTTTTTCGTACCCTTCATCTTTACATTACAGTGTTGATCATAGGTGCTTTATTCATTTGTTGCCATGTACTGTCAACATATTGAGTCTCTTTTTGAAAATTGCTTTTGAGGTCAGAGAGAATCATGGTGAAGACAAGGGTTTGGATTATATAATTTTAAGGGGAAACCTGTTATATAGTGGGAAAAGTAAAATTAGGAGAAATTCGAAAGCTGTATTGCAGTCTGCTTGAGATGTAGTGGGTGATCAGTCTATGTCTGCAAGTCTTCTTATAAGCAGTGCTTTGGAGTATTTTGAAAAGGTATACTAGTTGTCTGTTTCTTATAGGATGGTAGTAGCGTGGAGTTGGTGGCTTTAAATGAGTTGCATCCATTTTCTATAAAAGCTGGGATTTGACACTAATTTAATTTTCAGGAGCTGTTCATTAGATTCCAAGCAGTAACTGAGTTACTATTTGAGAAGGAGTTTAGTCTGCTGTGTGAGTGCATCATTAGGTGGCCAGCATAGTTTTTAAAAATAGCGCAGTTAGCTGTAGTTGGAGAAAAGGGAGTATTCTGAGAAATGGTTATCTTGGACTTAGTTTATGTACGTTTTTTTTCAGCCATTCACTTTCCATGTTTTAGGACTCTCTCTAGTGGGCCCTGATATTTCAGTTGTTTACTCAACTGATATGGGGCAAAGAGAGAATTTTTAATAAGATAAAGAGTGCCCGTAGTCATTGCCTGATCCAATGTTTTCATATATATAAGGAAACTCAGATAATAAAAGAAAGACTAGAAGGGGTAATACTGTTTTGATTATATTGGTCAAAATTGATGCTACGATGTTCATTATTTTAATTAGATAATGCGTATTAGGTTTTAAATACTCTGAGTTCAATTTAACATTTCACTGAATGAAAGAAATACATAAAACCACATTTTAGAGAGTTTAATGTTGAAGGCCTTATGCAAATCAGATAACATGCATGGTAGCTTTATTTATTGTAAGTGATTTAATTGCAGCTAGAATGTCATGTTCACTGAATCTGATTGCAACATTAAGCATGGAATAATGTTCAATTGCAACTTTAAGAATATCAAGAAAATCTAAATAAGCTTAAAAATAAGCTTTTGGAGAAAATAGAGGTGACTACATCAGCATTTTTCCTAAATCTGAGAAGACATGATCACATAATTTAAGAGAAAGAGAAAAAAAAGTATTTTGGTAGTTTCTGAATTTGTCAAACCGAGTCAACATATTTAAAGAGCATCTGTGCCCACTAGTATATTTAGCTGTTAGTCTAGTTTCTACCCAAGTAGATTGAGGAGAAAATTCAATCTGTAGTGCAGATTGAATATCACAGATTTATTTTTCAATGTAAGAATCATAATGTTTAAACTAATCAACTTCTAGCACTTTTAGTTCAGATATAATGTTTAATTTGTCATATTGATGTATTTTTTACAGAAACAGCTTTAGAAATAATGTATTCTCTAAGGTCTAATTTCAGAGAGGCCTACCTACAAAATGCCAATCTGAGTTTGGACACAGGTAAATTCTAATATAAAATAATCAAGTTTATTATCTGCAAAATCTATAACCTTAAAGAAAGTTTTTGTTATAGCTTTGATGGAAAAATGAAGTCAAAATAAACAGAAAAAAGATAACATATACTTTAACAAAATACATTGTAATAGATATAGCCTACCAGAGACTCTTTCTTCAGTTTAAGTGTACTTTACTTACAGTCAAAAGCAAAATTAAGTTCTCTTTCCAAAATGAAATTAAAATGATAAGCAGGCTTTTGCACTGTATAATTTTATGTAAATTACAGTTCATAATTCAAAACTTACAAATTCAACATTTTGTTTTAAGTCAAAGTCTCTTAACAGGACCAAAGCAGTTTCCCTCTAACAGTTCAAATTATGCAAGAAGCCCGGAATTCCCAGACAGAAGATATTAGAAAGATTAAAAGAGAAATCAGAGAAAAGAAAAATATTTGTACAAGAAAAACTGTCAAAACTTTCAAATAAAAAATTGTTTTCATTTTACAACAGATGCATGAAAAACATTACATAGATGAAGAAACTTTGGACACCTGGAAAAAGAAGCAACCGAGGAAGTACAAAAATATAAAGAACAAAACCCAGAGATTTTTGAATGGTATAAAAAAGAAACATGGATATGGGAAAGGAAAAGAGATTTAGTATGGTGTGATATTTATGCAAAGGAGAAAGCCAAACTAATTAATACAAAAAAGCAGCTCCAAAGATATTTGAAGAGAAATATAGGCAAAGGCACATGGATATGGTATATTTCACAATACAAAAGTAAGAAAACAAAGGGGGAATGTAGAGAAGAGGATTAGTAAGGTAGAAGTTAGACAAATAGAAATTGAAGATTTGAAACTCTGGATTATCTGTGAAGTTAAGGATTTAATGTGGAGAATTCAAGACAGGCAATGTTGCAGCATGATAGAATTATGGGTCCCTAGAATAAGGAGCAACAAATGGTGCAGGCAGCATCTGAAAAATACTTACTACATGATGATTCTTTGGAGCCTTCTGTAGGAGACCAGTATAAAAGTCCAGCTGAAGCTGCACAGCAAGGGAAGGAGAAGGAGGTAGAGACAGCTGTGACACACGTAATGTTGTAGAGTGATGGGCCATATGAAGGAGCAGCAGATGAAGTAGGGTGCATCTGAAGAGGATATATCACTGGCAGCTTTTCTGGAACTTTCTGTAGATTTCACACAGTAAACAGAGAGCAAAGAAGACACGCACAATCAAGAAGAAAATGATTTAAGGGAAGATCTGCTTAATTTAGTAGACACGGATGCACATATTAAGATAGATGAAAGAAGTAGATTACAGGAAGTAAATAAGATACAACATGTGAGAAGACTGGTAAAATAGGTAAAAACAGTAATCAGGACTATTAAGAAAAATTCATGTGATATAACAGAGAATATTTTGCTGTGCAGCTAAACTAATAACGGATAAAGTATTACCAAAAAAAATCATAGAGCAACAAAATAAAAAAATGAGACAAGTAAGATGCCACAATGGGAGCACTGAATAGAGGAAACTATAAAGCAATTACGATAAGAAGTATCACATTTAGAAGAAAAATAGAAAAGAGAATAGATCAAAAATACTTAGCAAGATAGATGTGGTAAAAGCAACATGCAGTATCAAAACAGACCAAGATTTATCACATGGTATTGCCATTGATAAACTACAAATATCAGCACAGGGAGAAAAACTTAAAACATATGCAGATAAACCATCATCAACATCAACCCCCCTTTTCCTGTTTTCTAATGAGGTCAGTGTGTCATGCCAGCTGTTGCCATCTTTTTATATTGAATGCCACTCTCCAGCCTTCTTTGACACTCATACCTGATTGTCACAGGTCTTCTCTCACATAACCAATCCACTTCTTTGATGGATGTCCTTCTACCCTCTTGCCTTTTTCCTGTCTTTTCCAAAGCTTCTTTACCAGATTGGGTTTATGCTTTTCTGCACATTTGCACGAACCATCATAAGCTGTTCTCTTTGACCTTTTCTGTAGTTGGAGCTACTTTGGCCTCTGCTCTGATGTCTTCATTTCTGCGTCTGCCCCACAGTGTGTGCTTTACCACCCATCTCAAGAACTTCATGTCCATCACTTCTAGCGTCCAGAACTGTTCACCTTTACTGACCAGGTTTCTGTATCATACAGTAATAATGGTCATACCACTGTTTTGTACACCTTACTTTTCAGCTTCTTTGGCATTTTTTCTCACACTACCCCTGACACTCTGTGTTAGTTGTTTGCAACCCCTATGATTCTAACTTTGTCCTCCTCATTCAAATTTCCCTACTCCTCAAGCACCCCTATCAGATAATTGAAGCGTTTAACCTGTTCCTCTATTTTCCCTTCTATCTCAGTTCTTAGCTTCTTCTGATCTCTGTGAATTGCTACCATTACAACTGTATAAGCTGTACTCACTTTCATCCCCTGTGCCTTCAGTTTTGCATTCCATTCCCCTATCCTTTACTGAAGTTCTTGTAAGAGTCTGCCTGTAATGCCACATTATATGCATACAACAACTTTATTGATCTGTCCCCTCTGACCTGTTTGCTAATGTAGTTCATTACTAGTATGAAGAGCAGTGGGCTCAGTGCTAAACCCTGGTGCACAATCACTCCCACTGGGGACCCCCTCTGTGAGACCAAACACTGCTCATACTTCAGTCACTGGGTCCTCATTTATAGCTGTACTAATTCTACCAATGTTACTGTGACTCTGAAGCACTGGAAAACTGCCCAAATCAACTTTCTTGTGACCTTGTCATATGCTTTCTCCAAGTCTAGGAATGTCCAGCTTGTCTCTTTCCTCCATCTTTAGCTTCTTCTCAACTATCTTTCTCACTGCAGATGTGCTGAACACTGATCTGAGTCCAGTCTAGTCATTTCCCATCTTACTTTCTACTGCTCTTCAAATTTGCTTATTTATCACCCCCTCCAGAACTTTCATGCAGTGTGATAGGAGTTTGATACCTCTGTACTGCCCACAGTTGTGAATATTCTCTTTGTTCTTGAACACTGGCACTATTATGCTTATTTCCAGTCATCTGGGATACACCTTTCTCTTCATACTGCTATAAGTACCCTCAGGAGCCATTTCTCGTCTGTCTCACCCAACATAATTTTCATATCTGTTGTGACCCAATCTGAGCCTTTGCTTTCCCTGACTTCATTTTCCTTAGTACTGGTCTCCCTTCTTCTAGAATGGGTTCCTCCTCTTCTCTCATCTTAGGCTGTGTCTGGGGCAGTGCAGTTTCTGTGGGGGGTTTCTTCATTCAGAAGCTGCTGGAAGTATTCTTTCCATCTGCCTTTGATGTCCTGCGGACTGGTAAGCAGGTTGTTGCTGGCATCCCTTATGATGAGTGTCTGACCATTGTCTTTATCTTTCTGTCTCTGACTTACAACCTGATAGAGTTTCTTTGGCCATCTACCAAGTCACTCTCCAGAAACTGATAAAGTGACTCTCTCTGCTATTGCAACTCCTCTCTTAGCCTGTTTGTTAGCCAACCAGTATTCCTTCCTAGCCTGGTCTGTCTTTTCTATCTCCCACATTTTTCTTCTCTCTTTCTTTCATTTGACAACTTCCTGTACTTCTGCATTCCACCACCAGCTTTCCTTATCTACCTTATTTCCATACCTGGCTCAGATGCATATCTGTTCTATAATCCTCAAATATGCTGGGTTGAGGCACTGTCATTCCTTTTCAAGTCCACCTATTTCCTGTTGTGAAGTGTTAGAGTCCTGAGTAATTCCTTGAACTGTTGTGCTTTCTCTCCAGTCAACTTCCAGATCTTAGCCTCATCTCTGTTGACCTTCAAGCCTTCTCTGACCACTGTTTGTAGCTGTGGCAACCAGTGGTTTATGCTGTGGGCTGACTCTTTCACTGGGATGACTTTGCAATTGCAGATTCTACTATCAGGAAGTCGACCTGAGTTACATGTTGGCCACTCTTGCACGTGATCTTGTGACTCTCTTGCTAAAACATGTGGTGGTCACCATCACACCATTTGCCATACAAGAAGTCTAGAATGGCATCTTCTTTATTCCTGTTGCCCCCACCCATGTGAATACAAGCAATCCTCATATCCTGTTCCATCTATCCCAATACATGCATTCAAGTCACCCATTATCAACACCTATTCATGTTGTCCTGCTTGATATGATGAACTTTTTTCCTCACTGTCACAACCCTGTTGTGGAACATCCATTAAAATTATGAATACTGTCCCATCTTTACAATGGAGTCTGATTAAAACAAGTCTATCATTAATTCTGATGACACTCCTCACTGTCTTCAGAAGCCTGTCCCTCAACACAATTCCCACACCATTTCTAACCTGTCCTCTTAGTCAACCCACTTATCACTGGCATATACCCATGCCATTTGAAAAAAATAATTAACATGTTCAAATCATCTAGTGCCAAATTTTACACTATCAAGTGCTTAGTCCTGATATGGCAAGCAATTTGTCATCTGTGTTCTATCTTGAGAATACCAGTAAAAGCAGTTGGTCTATACAACTGCTCCCCCTATAGGGCACCATCTATAGTCTGTGCTGCTGTTCACATGAGTATGAGATGGAAATACTCTGCATGTTTTGGGGAGATGGGGAAGCCAAACAGAAGCACAAGGAGAACATACAAACTCCATAAAGAAGTTGATAGGAAGCCATAACTGAACCTTGTACCTTGTGAATGGAAGATCTTAACCATTATGCCAACTGGTCTATGTTATGACTTTCTTTCATTGATAACTCAAAATATTTCATAGAGAATTGAAAAACAAAGCAAAAGGGACAGAAACACCACCAAAAAGAATGAAAAGGCACCTTTTGAAGAAGTGTTTATGAAGACCCTATGGCACATAACAAAGATGCTTAATGCATAGAAACTTTAAAAGAAACAGTAAGGATTTTTAATGTAGATGTTATGAAATGGGATGAAGTAACAGCCAGAAAAAACTGAGACAAAACTAAAAAAAGCTCCTGAATGGAAAACCCCAGACATAGTACCTAAAGTCTAGCTTAAAACATGAATATCTTTACACAAAGATTTATCCCTAAGTAAGAATTGCTTATATGTGCATACCAAACAGATACCAACCTGGTTAATAAAAGGAAATATGACACTCGTCTTAAGAACGAACTTGTAAGTGGTTCTAAGACCAATAACTTGCCTTCCAACAATATACGCACTGTATACTGGAGATGATGCAGCCATTTAGAAAAAAAATCTCATTCATGGCAATAGAACAAAAAAGTAACAAAAGAAAGCCATATGAAACAAAGGATTGCTTGTTGCTAAATAAAACCAAAAATTCAAAGTGGGATATTCAAGGGTTATTCTTTGTCACTGCTGCTGTTTTATCTTACCCATGACCATTTAAGCTGTTTACTTAGCAGATTAGGCTATACTTAAAACTTGGCTTCCAGAGAGCCACCTTGTTTAAAGATTTCTCATCTACTTTTTGTGGATGACTTAAAACTATACAATTCATCAGATGAGGAGATGAAAGCACAACTCTATTATATCAGATGATATAAAAATGACATTTTGTTTTGATAAATGTGCAAAAGCAATATTTAAAACAGAAAAGCTGCAGCACTAAGAAAATATTAACCTGGGAGAAGAGTGCGATATAAAGGAACTTGAACAGGATGGAGTACATTCATATATGGGAATAGATGAAGGATGAACAATAAAACATGAATAAATGTGAATAAAGCTCAGTAAGAAATTCTTCAGAATATTGAAACTAATACTGAAAAACTGCCTTGACATCTCAGAATAAAGTTCAAGCTATAAATCTGTTTGTTCTTCCTGTTCTAATGTACATGTTTTAGGTGACAGATCAGCCCAAAAAAATATTGGATCACTTGGATATGAAAAAAAGAAAAATAATTCATGCTTATCAAATTATATAAAAATCAGTATATATCAAAATTATACACTCCTCCATGTGAACAAGATATGGGCTACATATATAGATCTGCAATCGTGGGACTGCATAAATAGAGACAATCTTAGTGAAAGTTTTAAAACATGAATATAAGAAGTTTAAGATGACATATTTGCTTAGTTTAGCATAATCATTTCAGTGTCAAACAGGAATGGAAATCAAACCAGAAGTAAGAAAAAATCAGACAGCAACTGAATGTGCCAAAAAGCAAAAGAAAGAATATTAAGAGAAGGATCATATGAGAAAGAAAGAAATGTAGAAAATCCATAAACATACTGGCAAGCACAGAGATCTCCTGGAACAACCTCATGTTGACCAAAATCTGAGGCAGGAATGCTTAAGGAGAGGTGAATTAAATCCAAAAGATGAAAGGTTAATAATGATGGCCCAGGATAGAGGACTACACACGCACATATGTTAGTTTACAAAATCGATTGAAAAGGAGGGAGAAACAGACAAATGCAGGTTTTGTACAAAAGAATTGGAAACAGTTGCATATCTTTTTGTTGAGTATGATACCTAGTGGGACAGTGCCTACATATTGAAAGGCACAATAATGTGACAGGTATGTTGTAATGAGTTTGTGCAAACACTGCAATATAGAAGTAGGTAAGTATCATTGGAAACATGAACCACAAAGCATTATAGAGACTGATGAAGTATATATCACATGGAACCACCTATTACCAGCAGTTCAAATAATAATTGCATGAAAACCAGATTTAGTAGCCCATGATAAAAAGAGAAAAGTAGCATCGATTATTGGAATTGCTATGCTCAGTGATTAAGTGTCTTATGTACAGAAAGATACAAAGCCATAAAATATCAGGATTTGCAAGACGAAACAAGAGTAATATAGAAGAAAAGATACCCAGACAGCTCTAATAGTAGTAGGAGCAATGGGTCTAATAAAAAAAAGATTTTAAAGTCATCCTTAGATATGCTACCAATACATGAAACTCCATACAGATTACAGAATGAGGTAACTCTGGGCACATTGCAGGTGCTGAGAAGAGCACTCTTGGCTAACATCAAAGACTAAAACAATACTAATTTCATGAACTCTAATTGTACCCCAACTTAGAAATGGTGTCCATTCCTATCATGGTATTACAAACCCAAAGTCATTAAACTAAGAGAAACCACAAAACACATTTAAAATAATTTGTCTAATGATGTGCACTATCCAAAATATTTGAATTAGCTCATTTAAACAGACTAACTTAGAAATACCAGGAAGTAGTGAGGATTGAAGGAAAAAAAATTAAAAAGGACAAGAGGAAAACAAATCAGTAAAACTATACAAAAATGGAGAACAGCAAACAGCACACAAACAAGAATCCACTCGAAATAACTTCACGGAACAGCCTTTAATCACCAGAAAACACAATCGCTTATTCAGTAAACGCTTTCGTCTTGTAAAAGACTTCCTTAGATTGAATAACAAATTCATTTGCTTTACTAATATGTAAGTAAGCATCAACTTAATCATTCAATAATTGATTAATTAATTAAAACTCATTTGAATTCATTACATATTGCACTCAACTTTAAAAGCAACATATAAAAAAAATATGAAAAAAATGGCACAAACAACTTTTATAAAACACATACAATCAGATATATACTATTCCAAAAAATAGTATATTTTCCTCACTTTGTAACTAACATATTTAATGTTTTAACCTTCTTCTTTTGAGGTATACCTTAAAATTCTCTTTATCATTAAGTCCAGGGGGATGACTAGCATTTAATTTTAAAATCCAACAACACTCCTTCCACTTTAACTCATCTTCAGCTGTGAACTTATTGTTAGAATTAGGAACTTTATCTAATACCATAAATTTAGGACTGCCTAAGCAATCTGTGTTCTTTTAATGTCTACCCCATACATTAGTAGTTTCTTTTTTCTGTACTGCATATAAATGCTCCCTAATTCTTTTATGCAGCTCCCTAGTAGTCATACTTACATAAAAAGAGGAACATTGTGAGCACATTAATAAATATACTACAAACGTCATTGTGCAAATATTTTCACTCAATATATGTAGTTTGACATTAATATTTATTTCTGTGGGCCTTTATATATGAACCTACAATATTCACAATTAAGACATCTAACCACCACTTCTTTTGTTTCATTAATATATTTAATTTTGTCTTGGAAAATACCTTTAATTTTTTTTTCCTTTTTTTGTTTACAAAAATAGGTTCATCCCCACAATTTTATAAATTTCAGGAAAACTACCCATAATCTTCCAGTTTTTCTTAAATAAACTTTTAATCTCACCCCCATCTATAGGATACGACACAACTATGCCTAATTCATATTTATTACTCTGATTATTACATTCAGAGGGGGCATTATTCCCTATAGTATTATAACTATTAACATTTTCTCTATTTTTACTTACTTCAATTAATTTTTCTAACACCATTTCTTTTGGGTAGCCCCTAACTACAAATTTTTCACATAACATTTTGCTTTCTTCCTGAAATTTTTCATTGCAATCTGTTAAGTCACTCACTTTCCTCAACTGTCCTTTTACAATATTATTTTTGACATAACCAGGGTGCATACTATCATATCTGAGGTATGCATTGTTCTGAACATTTTTGTTATATATTTTAGTACTAAGTTTATTACCTTATTTAAAAACTTCTACATATAAAAAAACATATACTTCTACAGTCATATTTCCAAGTGAAACTTAAATAATCACATGCATTGTTAATCTCATTCAAAAAACAGTGACGTCAATTAATTTCACCCCTCCAGACAAAAAAAAAAGGTTGTCAATAAATCAACCATAATATAACACATAATTAAAATATTTACTGTTTTTAATATACAACTTTTCCCATGTATTCATAAAAAGGTTAGAGTAGCTAGGAGCCATTGCTGCACCCATAGCCACACCATTTGTCTGTTGATAAAATGTGCCATTAATTAAAAAAATATATAAGATAATATAATATCTAATATCTCTACAATAATAGAAATTGCTTCTTTGGTATAGCATCAGGAATCAACAAGCTCCTTACTAACATAGTACATCTCTATGTCATTGGGTATAATGGTGTACAAGGAATTAACATCCATAGTCACCAAATAGTCACCTTGTTCAACCTCCCTTCTTTTTATACAATTAGCAAAAGCAAAAGTATCTCTAATATACGTATCTACAGATTTCACTACCTTTTGCAATTTCTTATCTATGTAAATAGCCATTGCCTCTGTTTTGCATCCTCCACTTGCCACAATCGGCCTTAAAGAGGGACATTCCAAGTTTTTATGTACTTTGGGCAAACCAAATATTTTACTAATATTTGGATTTTCTTTAACAAAAAAACTTGCTTCACTAATGGAAATCCTACCTTCACATAACCATTCTTCTATCATAGAATCCATAAATTTGTAAGACCGTGTTATTTGATTTAAACTAACCTTCTTATAGTAGTGTACATCCTGTAAAATAACAGTCATACCATTCAAGTAAGCAATTTTGTCAAAAAGCACAACAGCATTGCCTTTGTCAGCTTTTAATATTACAATACTTGCATCATTGTTTAAATCATTCATTGACTTCCTTTCTTCATATGACATGTTATAATATTTAATTGTAAATACTGACAAAGCAAACAGCAAAGCTGGTGATTCCCTCTTTTCCAACACTGTTGGAAAACACTGGAACCTGCTTCCCTCTGAACTTTCTACTATTCCCTCAAAATCTCTCTTCAAAAAGAGACTTAAACTCCACCTCAAATCACAATGGCTGTGCCCCTGTACTAATCCTGACTAACTCTAGCTCTTGACACCTGACTAAAACCTATATCTTATAACCTATAACCTACCTCTTATTTGCATCCACTGTCATATTTCTCCTCCTACTATTTAAAAAAAAAAAAAAAAAAAAAAAAATACAATTGTACATTTTGCTAGTATTTCTTCAAAATATCACTTGTAACATTATCCTTGTCACAATTATTGTTAACAGTTATGTTACAACTAATGTATTTTCACACTTTATAACTATGTCTGCAGTTATAATGCTTTTTATTTTTCTGTTTGTACTCTTTTTGTACTCTTTTTTTACTCTTTACTTTCATGTTATTTCTTTAATGTAAATTCATCTTAAACTCTGGAGCTTATCTCCCCGGGCCTCTACTGAAAATGGACATGTATCCAGCTAGACTAGCCCGGTCAATAAATGTAAAATAAAATAAATAAAATAAAATAAATTTGCTAACAGGTTTCTTTAATAAAAGGTTCCCTCAGCTGTTTTTCCATTACATTTTGAAATGCCTCCAATTCTGGCCTCAACAGAAGGTTAAAATAACTCGGCTTAATACAGTCGATAATGCGACATTTCCACCACTATTTTCATTATTATACATACATTTCAAATTTAACATTCTAACAAAATCTCTCAAATTATTTAAAGTCTCACAAATATGTGCTCTTGATGCAACAAAACATGTCATATGAAGAAAGGAAGGCAATGAGTGATTTAAACAATGATGAACAAAAGTCCAACCTCTGCTCAAATCAGAGATCTTATAAAATCCCAAACATCTATGTGAAAGATTTGCAATTTTGAAATCACTTTCAGAAAAAGTACCTTTATCTAGTGGTTGTTTTTCTTTTTCTTCCACAATGTGTTCTTTTGAGGGGCTTTCCTCTTTTTTGTCTGTTTCCCTTCATTGGTCCCATAGTTACTTGGGCCCACGATCTCCTTCCCTACCGGGATCTTGATAGACATTTACACCCTGAAAAGGGCATTGGTTATTTGTAGTATTTGATGCAATAACAGTAGCAATGTTTCCACTTGTACTTGCAGAAACATTTTCTATAGTCTCACTTTGTATTTCCCTCTCTCTAGCCATTTGGTCTGGCTTCCTCGTCTGAACTTCCGACCCTGCAGTTGATTCACTTGCTTTCAGACTGCCCATTGTAATGTAAGACATATAAGCCACACCCTGTTCATACTCAAGACGATCCCTCTCATATTTCTTAAGCTTTCTTTGCTTAAGAATATAATTTTCTTTGATTAATCTGTCTTGTATCAGACAGATTTTTGTTTCAAAGTTCTCACTCGTAGCATCTCTTTTGAGGGAAAAATATTTATCTTTAATTTCTTCATCTAATTCATGGATTTTTTGTTTATAACAGTCTACCAACATAGTCATGTACTCAATGCTAGTTCTTTGATTCAACTCCACCCATTTTTCAATGAACTTCTTTGGTAGGTCGTTTCCTGCCGACATCTTGTTGATCCTTAAACCTCTCGGCACTCTCTTGGCCAGGATGCTACTCTCAAAAAACATAACATCCCACTGTAGTCTTTTTAACTTAACCATAGACTTCTCTAACAATGAGATATGTTCAGTGAGAGTAATGCTGGTAGACTGAACATTATTTGTGTTACTCAAATTATCCACAAACGGATTAATAGGTGCAGCAAGACAACCATTTAACAGTTCATCTCTGGTCGTGCAAAAAACAGGCTGCAAAGTCACTGAAGCATTGGCTTTAGTAGACAAATTAGTGTTCACAGTCTTAGTACTACTCACATTGCCTTCCTTGTCCGACATAAAGGACCCATTTGGTGTATCATGGAGTGTAAAACCCGATGGTAAAAAGTACAGTTTTGTACCTACCATAAATGTAGATGTTCGAGGATCTCCATTGCTGCAGTCCTGACATAAGGGTATTCCGCTGCCCACCATCGGCCCGAATACTAAAAGGGCTAGAACCGGCGTCGGTCATCGGCGCTCGAGACTGACATCAGTACGTGCCAGTACAAATGCGCATGACCGACGCCATAACCTCAGTCTTTCTTGCCTCAGACGTCAGAATGCAAAAAAAAAACACCACCCAAACCTCAACCTAAAAAGATAAAGGGGGAAGGAGGGAGGGAAAATTGGACTGCAGCAATGGAGATCCTCGAACATCTACATTTATGGTAGGTACAAAACTGTACTATGTTCTTCGTCTCCCATTGCTGCAGTCCTGACATAAGGGTAGAATCCCAGAGCAACAGAAAAAAGGGAGGCTGGTCAACTAAATAGCAGTAGGAGCTGCTGACATGCCCTGTAAGATTGCAGTGGCAAACCCAGCCCTAGACCTAAAATAAAGAGGTAAATGATAATGCTTTGTAAAGGTATGTACAGAACTCCAAGTAGCTGCTTCTAGAATGTCTTTAGTAGCTACCCCTCTCAAAAAAGCAGTAGAAGTGGCCGTAGCCCTAGTAGAATGAGGCCTGATCCCAACTGGAACATCCTCACCATGATGAGAGTAACAAAAAGCAATACAATGGCTAATCCACTTGGAAATAATTTGTTTCGAGACAGCTTTCCCTCGTGAAGTCAAAGCAAAAGAAACAAATAATTGTTGAGAACTCCTGAACTCTTTGGTTCTGCTCAAATAATACCTCAACTGCCTATGTACATCCAAAGAATGCAAAACTTTTTCCCGTCATTTTGGGGGTTAGCATAAAAAGTAGGCAAATGTATAGACTGGTTCAATGCCACATTAGAAATCACTTTAGGCAGAAAAGTAGGATTAGTACGTAAGGAAACCCTGTCATTGTGAAAAATCAGAAAAGGTTCCACTGCCATGAGGGCCTGTAATTCAGATACCCTTCTAGCAGAAGTAATAGCCAACAAAAAAGCAGTCTTCCAAGACAAGAACTGCAATTCAGCTGTAGCTGCAGGTTCAAAAGGAGGCAGAGTCAGCTTTTCCAAAACAAAATTAAGATCCCAGGTAGGAGTAGGAGCTCTCCGTGGGGTCTGATATTCTTTGCCCCTCTAAGAAACTGTTTAACCAATGGATGTGAAAATAAAGGAGGGTCACAATCATAGTGAGCAGAAATAGCTGCAGCATGCACTTTTACAGAAGAGAAGGACAAACCCTTGTCCAATAAAACAGTCAAATATTGCAATGTACAACTCAAATTAGGCAATTCGACATCAAAGCCTTTAGCTGAACTCCAAAGAAAAAATCTCTTCCATTTACCAGCATAAACTTTTCGAGTACTAGGATGCCTGGCTTCCAAAATAACATCCAAAACTTGTTGAGGGAGCTGAAGGTCCTCCTTCTCTAAAACAGAATGCGCCAGGCCATCAGGCGCAGGGAGTGCACCCTGACATTGAGAAAATGATTGTTCTCCTGAGTCAATAAATGAGGAATCTGTGGCAATGGCCAAGGTGGTACATGAATCAAGCTCCTCAACAGAGGGTACCAATGCTGACGAGGTCAATCCGGTGCTATAAGGATCCTGCAAGGCTTGTCCCTCCTGACTTTCAACAGCACCTGTGGAAGAAGAGGCAAAGGAGGAAAAGCATACACGTGAAGGTTGCTCCAACTGAAGGATAGTGCATCTATTTTCCAGGCTTTCGGATGAAATAGCCTTGTGCAAAACAGTGGCAGTTGGAAATTCAGAGGAGAAGCAAACAGATCTATGTCCGGAGTTCCCCAAGCCATTGTCAACTGAAGAAATACCTGCGGGTCCAATTTCCATTCGTGAGGATCCACAATCTGTCTGCTCAGAACATCTGCTAAAGAATTTTGTGCTCCTGGCAGAAACTGTGCTCGAAGAGTGATGTGCAGATTCAAAGCAGTTTCCCATAACAGCATTGCTTGTCTGCAAAGAGGGTAAGAATGAGTTCCCCCTTGCTTGTTGATGTACCACATGACCGTCGTGTTGTCTGTTCGAATCAACACCAGTCCTGGTTGAAGTAGGCTTTTGAATGCCTCCAAGGCAAATTGAACTGCCAGCATCTCTTTCATGTTGATATGCAAGTGAAGTAGCTCTGGGGCCCAAAGGTCTTGAATCCATTTTCCTCTGAAATGAGCTCCCCAGGCTGACTCCGAGGCGTCTGTCGTTAATATCTGACTTGCCTCTGGTTGGGTCACAGAAAGCCCCTTGTTTAGGTGACATTCCTGAGCCCACCACAGAAATTCTCTCTGAATGCAAGGTAGGATCCGAATGACAGTGTCCAAATCGTGGCAGTGTTGAGTCCAAATGTTCTTGAGATACCATTGTAGCTTCCTCATATGCAGTTTGGCATTGGGAAGTACTAGAATGCAAGATGCCATGAACCCCAAGGCTTGAAGGACTGTCCTTGCAGTCAGCCTGGACATTACTGATAGCTGTTGGAAGTATAGGTGAAGATTCCTTTGTTTGTCCGGGGTAAGAAATGCCATCTGAGCAGCTGTATTCAGTTTCACACCCAGAAAACACATCTCTTGTGAGGGTACTAGACTGGACTTTATTTCGTTCACAGAATACCTTAGGGATCTGAAAACTGTCATTACATACTGCAGATGTTGAAGAAGTTCGTGCTTGCCTTGAGCCAGAATCAAACAGTCGTCCAGATAAGGATAAATTTGAATTCCTGCTAGCCTGAGAAAAGCTATTACTGGAGCCAGGACTTTTGTGAATACCCTGGGCGCAGTAGACAAGCCAAAGGGCAATGCAGAGAACTGATAATGCAAATTCCCATTCCGAAACCTCAGGAATTTCCTGCAACTGGGCCTGATAGGAATGTGAAGATAGGCCTCTTTGAGATCCAGAGTCACCATCCAGTGATCTTTGCCCAGCATAGGTAACAGCTGTTGCAGTGTTAACATCTTGAATTTTGGAATTTCCAGAAAGGTATTTAGAATGGACAAGTCCAGAATTGGTCTCCAAGTATTTCCTTTCTTTGGCACTAAGAAAAGACAGGAATAAAACCCCGTGCCTCTTTCTGCAGAAGTTACTTCCTGTATTGCTTCCAACTGAAGCAGAGAAGAAATTTGAGTCTGCGCTTCCAGTTTTTGCTGACGAGGCACATCCGGCATACCTTTGAAAGGAGGGAATGTGTGAAAATAAAATTTGTAGCCTCGATTTATTATGTCCAATACCCATTTGTCTTGGGTAACCAAATGCCAATTCCTTTTGAAAAATCTCAGTTTTCCTCCCAGAGGGGCTGCCAGCAAGGCAGAGTCCGGCAGCTGAAGACACGGGTCATTGGGGCTGTTTCCGAAAGGACTGACCCCTGCCCTCCCCAGCAGAAGGGGTAGAAGAACTCAAAGACCTAGAAGTAACAGGGCCCTGAGAGGAAGCCCTACCCCTACCTCACCTCGACCTGCCCCTAGACTGATAATCCGAAGAGGGGAAAGATCAACCCTTAGCAGGCCAATTCCTACTGAACTTAGGGGGCTGAACCTGTAAAAAATCCTTAACTGTCTGCATAGACTTAGCTTTTTCCTCCATTTTTTTCAAAACTGACTCTACTGGAGGACCAAAAAGAACATCAGATTGTAGAGGAGCATCCATAATTCAAGCCTTAACATGCTCTGACAAGGTCTGATCTTTAAGCCAAGCATGCCTACGAATGACTGAACTAGTAGCAGCCACCCTGGAAGAAGCCTGTAAAGCATCAAAACCACACTGCAAAGAATGCTTACCAACTTGGTCTGAAGCATGCACTAAATCCTGAAGCTCCTTACATTCAATACCTTCAGCTAAAGCATCTACTTTACATTTCAATTGGCCCAGCAAATAATTTTGATACCGAAGCATATGAAACTGACAATTTAAAGCTCTCATAGCCAAAGTAGAAGAGGTATACAGTTTTTTACCCCACCTATCCAGGGCCCTAGCATCCTTGTCCAGAGGAACTGGATTCTTAACCACAGAAGCCCTAACCCCTTTGGGGCCTTGAGTAATAGTTTCTGGATCAGCCCTAGGACTCTTATATAAGTACTTGTGAGCTTCCGAACCCTGTAGTATCTGTCTGGTTTAACCGGGCAGGAGGCAGAGAATCTGGGTTAAGGGCAGCCTCAGAAAACACATCCTGAACAACATCCAGTACAGGGGAATAGCCAAGGGCCTATGCTGAGGCAAAAACAAGAATTCTCTCAGTCTTTACGGGAATCAGAATAATCCTGGCCCTCCCATTTGAAATGTTCCCTCATGGAATGCAAAGTCTCAGAGAAAGAAAAATCTTCTGGAGGGGACAGAGGGAGTAGAGTCCTCAGCCTCCGAATCAGAATAGGGAGGGAAATCCTGAAGTTCTTCGACAGAGGAATCTGACTCATTGGAAGACTGAACCAAACCCTCCAACTCTGGCTCTACCCTGGGCCTCTTCGCAGGGGGGGGCATAGAACCCCTAATTAAAGTAATCAAATCTTCAGCCATCTTTAACATGTGCTTCCTAGGAGCTGGACCCTGGGGACACGCACCAACAGGGGCAGACTTAGACTTAGAATGGGCTTTGCTATGAGAAGGAGGAGGCCTAACTACCCTATGAGGGAGGGAACCACTGACATCAGAGAAGCACCCTCAGCCTGGCCTAACACAGGAGAAGCCACTTCCTGCAGTAACAAAGGCTCCCCTTGAGACTCAGGTAAACTTTCAGAAGGAGCCGCTGAAGTAGCCAGTGGTACTACAGAACCGGCGTCCGGAGTGGCCGCCTCATCCTGTTTGGACCGCAAAGACTTTTCTTTGCGTTTCTTAGAAGAACCAGTCGTCGGAGAATCCGACGGCATGTTATAATTACAACGTTTACCAAACACTAGCCTAGCACAGTCTAACCGACGTTTAATAGTACGCTTGTTAAAAGTAGCACAAAAGCGACACCCAACAACGTCGTGCTCAGGCCCTAAACAAGGAATGCAGAGTGAATGGTAATCCCTATGAGGAATCTGTTTCCCACAAGAAATACTGTTATTAACTTTTTCTGACATCCGTCAATACTGAGGCAAGAAAAAGACAAAAATGTCCCCAAAGGGGTACTTAGCCCAACTTGGTCTCCGGTCTGAAACTCGAAAACCGACAATTCCAGAACGCAGAACGGCACTTGCAAATGCTGCTTCTGCTTAGGGACCATGCACCAAGAAAGACTGAGGTTATGGCGTCGGTCATGCGCATTTGTACTGGCACGTACTGATGTCAGTCTCGAGCGCCGATGACCGACGCCGGTTCTAGCCCTTTGGTATTCGGGCCGATGGTGGGCAGCGGAATACCCTTATGTCAGGACTGCAGCAATGGGAGATGAAGAACATCCAAAAAGCTGCTTTCTGGCTGGCTGTTCATAATTCCGACCCCAAAGAAATTATACAAAAATGGAGAACAGCAAAGAGCATACAAACAAGAATCCACTCAAAATAACTTCACTGAACAGCCTTTAATCAACAGAAAACACAATTGCTTATTCAGTAAGCACTTTCGTCTTGTAAAATACTTCCTCAGACTCAATAACAAATTCATTTGCTCAACTAATATTTAAGCAAGCATCAACTTAATCATTCAATAATTGATTAAGTAACACTCATTTGAATTCATTACACACTGCACTCAACTTTAAAAGCAACATATAAAAAAATATGAAAAAATGGCACAAACAACTTTTATAAAACACACACAATTAGATATATACTATTCCAAAAAATAGTATATTTTCCCCCACTTTGAAACAAACATATTTAATACTTATATTTAAAACTGAAAGGAGAAAGCCATGGTGGTACAGCGGTAGCGTTGTTGACTCACAGCAAGAGGCTCTCCCGTTCGTTTCTCGGCTGGAGCACCTTTTGTGTGGAGTCTGCATGTCCTCCCCGCGGTAGAGTGGTGTTCAAAATACATGCGTAGAATGGGCATGCCTTCATTGAAGGTTGGGCATCGAGCTGGCACCTCGGCACCCATACAAAATCTACTGCCAATCATTAGTGGACCGGAGTTCCACTGTGGCGACCCCTAACCGGGAAAAGATGAAAGAAAAACAACATTTAAAACTGAAAGGAGAAGAAAATTTGTAACTGGAAGCTAATTAAAATGTTTTTGTAATATGATGTCTAATAGATGGTAAAGAGTACAAGACAACCAGCAATAAAGTGATAGACATGAGGTTATAATACACAGTCCAAGAAAGTTATTATACTGACCATTTTAAGCCAATAAAACTTACAATGTGTTAACTATATCGTCTATACTGTACAGTATTCAGGATAAAATTAATAGGATACTAGACAAAATAAGTTATATAATCAGTGTTGGAATGAAGCACGTTAAGTCAAAAGCAGT